>NW_015537979.1:497139-520396 GCF_001515605.1 Sinocyclocheilus anshuiensis | reverse complement strand
TATCTCTTTGGATTTGAGACTTTAGTCTTTGTAACTTTACAGATCTTCTTTATGCACCAAGAGCTTGTAACACTCCGAAGAGAAAGGAACAATTGAAATCGCATCATATGACTCCCTTTAATTAACATATTCTACAATCAGTCATTAGCAGGGTCCAAAATGAACAACATCTGCTAATGGTAGGTGAATGTACTAGGCTTAAATACAGTTATGTGTGTAATCTGCATTTTAAAGACACACTTTTGTGATTATGGCAATTCAATTATTTAGCTGTGAAACAGTCGTGATTTTTGGAGGTGCCTTTTAGTGGCATTACTACCACAGAAATTAAATTTCACATTTAAGCAATGCACTTTTGCAGTTCTTAAAAATAGTAGCCTGTTGATCAGCCTGTTTTTAATTCTGTGAATTACATTTTTTCCCCCTTATATTTGGTGCTTTATGAGAGTTAAAGTTGGACTCTGGCAACCAGTGTGTAGTGCAAATGGGGTCACTCAGTTTGCTCGGTTTACTGTACATAAATATTGCATTGGTTTTGTGTGTGCGTATGTAGGAGGAGTGTCATGTCATCCAGTTAAATGAAAAACAAGAAATCACAAACACAGTCTCACACACACACCTAAATCATTCCTAAGACCTTGTTACAGGCCATTTGCTATGTAATAGATCTGACTATCATAATTATACTTATCATACCCTTCAAGAGCTGCTTTCAGTTCCATGAATAACAGCATTGACAGCCTCTCTCATCGCCTGCCTCTCCTGCTCACAGCTGTTTCTTTCCCTGATGTACCTTGTCACATTTCATGCGTTCATCCAACACTGTTTCAGTCTTTACTTTGACCAGTGGCCATTGTTGTGTCTTACCTCTTGGCGCGCGCCAGCGCTTGGGCTAGTGTTACCTGTTCTTCAGTGATCACTCCTGGGGCTTTTGTCAGGAGGCAAAGCTATTATGACTGGAGATAAAACAAGTCACAGAGTTGATCTTTGTGCAGTTTGTGAATTTGAAAAGAGGTAATGCAGTGCTATCCTAATTTTAACTATGTTTGACTCACTAGTGAAATCAAAATTTGAGTTTTTAGCTAATTTCTTAGCTTTGAGGCTATGCTAATAGCTCCTAAGAGTTGACAGCAATAAACTTTTATTAGATGTACTACACATTATATACTGCCTGCCTCTGACTAGCTTTAGCATTTAGCAAGTATGTATACAAATGCTATATAATTAAAAGGGGATGAGTACTTTCCTATGTTCCGGCCCAACTTCCTGTTTCAACAGGAAATACATCAACACAACCCTTAAAAAAAGAAGTACACTTTAGCATACTTTTAAAAAGAGTACTTAATATGGAAATAACACACTTAAGCGTGAACTGAATGTAACATGTTCAGACACTTAACTGCATGTTATTTAGTATTAAAATGTATTATTGTTTAAATTTATATTAAGTGCAATTAACTGAACTTAAGAGTTTTTTTTAACAAGAGTGCTAAATTTGCAATTTAGTACTTCCAAAATGTATGAACTTTAATTGTAATATCAAATATTACACTAGAGTTAAGTACTTTAGATGTGCTTTAGTATGTTAGTCAACACATCAAAACAAGTGTACTTCTGGAAAGCATGACGAAAGATTATAATGATTTGAAATGTACTTTAAAGTAAAATGTGTGACATTTAATGTGTCACTTATTAAAGTGTGTTAAAACAGTAAAGTGAACTCCCTTTAAGTACACTTTAATAGCATTTATTTCATCAATATTACATTGCCTGCAAGTACATTTAAAAAAATATATATAATTAAAATAACAATAATTTAAATAAAAATTAAAAATATATTTTAAATATTTGAAGTACACAACAAGTGCACATTTCATACAGTTAAGCCCATTCTTTTTCACAAGAGAAGTAAGAAAACTGTGGTAGTTAAATTATTTCATACTCTTTAGACACATCCAAATCTTCATTTTACACTGAAAAAAGAGATGGGCTGTGCTCAAAATCGCCCCGATACCCTTATATAGTGCAGTATTTGAGGGGGCAGACAATTGTAGAGGTGTCCGAAACCATAGTGGACATTATCAAGTGCACACAACAATGAACTGCTGTACACTATAAGCGGCTAGCTCCTTAAGCACTATATCCTGTGAGCATCTCACTGAATGAATTCATCATGGACATGCGTTTTTATTCATATATTAGTGGAGTAATGTATGTGGAATAGTGAATGAGGGTATAGTGGGTGATTAAACAGCCAAGCAACAATGTGAGACAAACAAGGAAGCATGGCTATGATCTGTCTCTGATGAAAGAAAAAAAAGAAGAGCTGGTCAGGTTACAGTGAAAGTCAAGACTGTTATTGCTGGTATCTTATATAACAGTGAATGAGGAAAAGGGGTTTTCAGAGAGGTGGGGGACCTCAAAGACCTGACTGCCAGATAACTTCTCGACACACTTTCTGACTACAATACCAGCAGACTAATGTAAAACACTGGTGTGATTTAAAAACGTGAATGCAGGTTATTGGAAAAATGCTAAGTCACAATTTTAAAGGCATCTTTTAATTGCATCTGTATCTATATTGCTCATTTTAATGTTTATTTATAAGATTAGGACAGTCATGCCACAATTAAATTGTTTTAGTTAATGTGTAAATCCATAACTAGTCATTTGTGATAACACACTCCAACAAGATAATGCCAATATCTTTTAATTGAACTACTTTTCACATTATTCATTTTAATAGGTTTCTGTATATTGCAGTTCATATTGAGAACAGTCACACTGCAGGATGATTTCCATATTTTACTTTTTGAATAATTTTATGCTCACAGGCAAAGTCTTTGCTCTCCTGCCAAATTATGAAAATCTAAAAGAAAAAAATGCATTTATATCAGTAAAGGAACATGTCATGTCTAACATGAAAGAACAAAATTACTATTTCAGCTAAGAAATGCAAGTCTGTAATGCTAATTATTGAAACAAGTTCTGAAGTGACCACAGCAGCCTGAGCTTCATTTCACTGTGATTTGCATTTTAGGTCAAACACTGCAACGATTACACAATGCATAATTTTAATACATACAGTACACAATTATTACCACATTAAATGGCTTTATGTTCTCACTTATTTACAGTCATACATTTACAACCAAATATGATCAGTTGTCAGGCTAAGCACATGGTTTTCAAGTTCCTGAAGATTCCTTATTAATATTTTGAAGGCTTTGAATATTCTCATTAGATTCTAATTATAGAATAAAAGGATTTGTTTAAATGTACAGTTTATTCTCTAGCACAACCACCACAACGTTCAGTTAGAAGAACCATCATTATAGAGGCAAAATGTGCAAATAAATGTCAGATTAACAATGACACCTATTAAAAGAACAAGAACACACTACTTCTTCATACTAAAATGATGTAACTCCAGGTAAATATAAAATAGCAGCAGTTAAAACATCAAAAACACAATGAAAATATGTGTTTATATCCAGTTTGTCTTGGGGAACAGCTCACCAAGATTCACAAGAGTTTGCAAAACAACTTATATAATACAGTGAGAATCCCTGATTCTCTCTCCAACAAAATGCTATATATTTTCACTTATTTAGCTAAATAATAAAAAATAAAAGAATGAATGTCTTTATCTTGTTTCAGGATGTTTTTCTCAAAGAAAATTCTTAATTTCTCTAACCTTCTCTGGGTAACTGTTGAATCTGAGAAAGAGAACAAGACTTGGAAGTCTTGTTAGGTCTATGAATATACATTTAATTCGAATCAAGACAACATTCCCCATTAATACAAGGGAATTCCACTCAATATAAAACCTGTATGACAGCATGCCTGCCACAGGTTCAACGCATCTGAGTGAAAGGCACTGTTAAGCTCATAGAAATTAATATGGACTGTAAGTGGAAAACTCTGAATGCATTTCTCCTCTTCATTGGCTGAGCTTCCTCTAAAGTGCCACAACAAACCATAATGATTATCATTTCAAATGCAAAATGATACATTTATGAAATGCATTACTTAAATTGGAATTATATTAGAAAAACATGCATAGAGACAATGGTGTTAGAGATAAATGTTAAAAGTGTCATTTTGCGGGTTACCCAAAATTGTAGTTTGCTGGTGGAAGCATTGAGCCACCCAAACACACTTGATAACAGTGCAATTGTCATTTAATTTTCAGAGTGATTCTGTAATTTTTAACTGCACATAGTGGACCTGATGTGGTAGGTTTATGAGATTATGAGAAGGTTTAGTTTTATTTAATAAAATGATTATGCAACACAGATGGATTTCTAACGTGCAATTTAAATTAGATAATCTGTAATATCATTCAAGTTAGGTAGCATTTATAATAATCTGTTCCCAAGAATTGAAAAAAAAAAAAAAAAAGCAGAAACGCTGAAGCACTAAAAATGAAACATTATTGGCTGAATCTCACAAAACCTGTGAAGAACATTCATTTATTCATCTTGGAAGTATTTGTTGTAAAGCATTTAAAGTGCCCCTAATATGCCATTTTGAATATTGCCTTTCATGCAGTGTGTAATGTAGCTGTCTGTGAATATAAAATATCTGCAAAGTTGTGAAGCCGACAGTGCACGGTAAATAAAGTTATTGTCTCTCAAAAAAAAAAAAATCACCTAAACGAGTCATCAGGAATTCGAATCCCACTTCTATGATGGCAACACGTCACGGGGTAACACATTTGCATAATGCTGGCCTATGTTCTACGTTGGGCGTTTTCACCTTCGCTTGGCATTCTGATACAGTTCCCACACGTACACCTAAATAAATTATAACAATGACTCTGCTATCACGTCTTATAACTACCACAAACTTAAGTTGACACTTACCACTGAGAAACATCCTGCTCCAGTCGTGCTTGCGAATCAGCATCTGGTTGATCAACTAGACGTTTCATCATTGGACTCAGGCTTGAATTTATAAGGTAAAATTGAAACCATCTTTTCTCTCCATACATTCTCTATGGAGCTGTCATTCAGTTATGGCAATTGGCGCTTTGTTTCCGACATGCGCTGTATGCGGTAGACCAATAACAAAAGATTGGGTCATCTGACCAATCAGAGAAGAGTAGGCTCACGGAAAGGAGGGGTTTAGAGAACCTGTTTCTTCGAACTGCTTCGTACGAATCGTTTACGAATCATTGAGAAATGCAGTGAAATTAAATGTATATTATGAGAAAATGAAAGTGTTTTTTGACCTTGCATGCATGTAAACCTGTTGCAGGAACCTCCCAAAACAATATTAGGAACTTTAAAAATGGCATAATAGGGGCACTTTAAACGATAATGATAAATACAATACTACATTAATGGGAATCTAATGAAAATCGCCATTGAGAATAATAACAGTTACAAAATAATTAAGGTAAAACATCCAGATGCATTACTGAGAACTGGAATGATAATGTGTTTATTTGTTACGATAAAACTTGCAGTGATACTAAAATAGACTATTTTCTTTATGCAAAATATAATCTCTTGATTTTGTTGTGAAATATGACCTGAATATGTTTAATGAGATTCACACTCCATTTGCCTTGTTCAGAGAAGAACTACTTCCATGTTTTGTATTGTTCCCTGACTTTAAATCTTGTTCGGATGTCTCAGCAATGGGCTGCTTTTCCTCCTGATCTCTCTCTCTATGGTAAAAGTAGTTGAAATTGGAGACTATTACAGGCACAGGCAGGGCGATGGTCAATACCCCAGCAATGGCACATAGAGTGCCCACCATCTTACCGCCTAGTGTAATAGGATACATGTCTCCATATCCCACAGTGGTCATGGTAACTACTGCCCACCAGAATCCATCAGGGATGCTAACAAATTGGGTGTTGGGATCATCCACCTCAGCGAAATAGATGGCGCTGGAGAAGAGGATGACGCCTATGAAGAGAAAGAAGATGAGCAGGCCAAGTTCCCTCATGCTGGCCTTGAGCGTCTGGCCCAGGATCTGCAGCCCTTTGGAGTGTCTGGAGAGTTTAAAGATCCTGAAGACTCGGACCAGTCTAATGATTCGCAGGATGGCCAGGGACATATTCTGCCCCGTGTTGGACTTATTGGTGGTGGTCACGATCTCAGTTATCAAAGTGACGAAATAGGGAATAATGGAGATAATGTCAATCATGTTCATGATGTTGTTAAAAAATTCCCGCTTGCTGGGGCAAACCAGGAAACGCACGCAGAACTCGAAGAAGAACCAGATGATGCATGCAGTCTCAAGAATGAAGAAGGGGTCGGAGAAGGTGCTGGTGATGGTTTTGGGAGAGGCACTTGGAGGAGCACCTGAAGGATGCGTCTGGTTGAAGGAAACACCCGCAATCGGAAAAATCTCCAGGTCCTCATGGAATTCTGGGAGAGTCTCTATACAGAATATGATGATGGAGATGACGATGACGAGGATGGAAACGAGCGCGACCCCTCGGGCTGCGTTTGAGCTCTCGGGATATTCAAAAAGCAGCCAGAACTGCCTGTAAAACTCATTGGGCGGCAGTGGAGTCGCCACATCTTTGATAAAGCCTTCCTCCTCGCGGAACTGGTCCATGGCTTCCTGTCCTAACTCGTAGAAGATAATCTCATCCGCGAAGACATCTATAGGTACGTTCGCAGGACGCCGGACCTTCCCCCCTGACTGATAGTAGTACAGGATCCCATCAAAGCTCGGACGATTGCGGTCAAAGAAATACTCGTTTCTCATGGGGTCAAAATAGCCCATTCTTTTCATTGGGTTGCCCAGAAGGGTGTCTGGGAACTGGTCGAGGGTCCTCAGACGGGTTTCGAAGCGAAGACCGGCGATGTTAATGATAATCTTTTGATCGCCTTCATCAAGAGGTCGCTTATCAATAAAAAAGTCCTCGTATTCTTTGGCCAGTTTACTGAAGATTGTCTCACTTTGTGATCCTTCACTGTTCACAAGTAACTTCCAGTTGGAAATCAGACTAGCGCAGCTGGCACGACCTCTCCTCGTGTGAGGGGGTAGAACAGGCGATTGCGGTTTGTCCAGATTTTGTGGGGTCTTCTCTTTATATGGCAACACTTTTGCAGAATTGCAGTAGGTGCTGCCAGGTCCAAACTCTGGGATTTCTACCCTCAAAGCCGTCATCTCATTGGGATAGTCTGGGTCATTGAAATTGTCCACACCGTTAGTATTCTCCATACCCTCAAAGTCAACTAGCGCCACCTCTATCCTTCCAGCCTGGACAGTCATGTGGCTCCAGATATCAGACAGCCACCAAATTCAACCAGAACAAACCCACTGGTTCAATATTTCAAATTCTCTTCGGCATTTGATTTTGAGGTGGAGGTCAACACAATGAGGAAGAATCAAAGGTGCGTGACCTGCAAAACAAAGAAGAAGAGTTTGAATCTATTTTTGACCAATAAAACTCCAGTAAATGCTGTTTGACAAGCACATTGTTTCTTGGTTACTGGCCTGGGTGAAGCACTAAGGAGAGCAGCTGGCAAAGGTGACATATTTTGGTAGGTGTCAGCATCACAATACTTCCAAAAATGTCAGTCGACGCTGGGTTATTTTTGTTTTCGCTGTGAATCGCTTTTAAACTGCAAATGTGGGAGTGATGGCATATTTCAAACGTCTATAATAGTCCATGAAGGAAATAGTAATAAGTATCATCCTCTTTCAGACTGATATGTTATCTCTTGTTTACAATAATATATAATCAAATTGAATATGATATCATGCATGTGAATCTTACGCATCTCACAATATGTCAAGGTCATATTTTACCCCCTCTTATTAACAGTTAGTAAGGTAGTTGTTAAGCTTAGGTATGTTGTAGAATTAAGGGATCTAAAATATGGTCATGCAGAATAAGGCATAAATATGTGCTTTATAAGTACTAATAAACAGCCAATATGCTGGTAATATGCATGCTAATAAGCAACTAGTTAATAGTGAGAATTGGTCCCTAAACTAAAGTGTAACCAGAGGGCTTAATTATCATGAAAGTATGTGTCTGAAAATGAAAGAAAGCAGGGAATTACAATGTTACAATTACCATTTTCTTTTTATTTTAGGATAAAATGTGACCTGGACACCCATTCACATGAACACACAAATGCTTTAAGAATTTCATTTAAATACTTTTGCAAAGCTTAATTGCTTTCCCATTTCCCTTCGCTGTCAGAAACTCAAGTTTCGTACATGTGAACAGACATTTGGATGGGTTCCCTGCTGTTCTTAATGTGACACAGACGTTTCCAGTATCTATGGTGACACACCTCTGACATAACAGTCGGCTGGACATCACCTCAGCTAAAGTGTAACCCCTGTCAAACACTTGACACCAGAGTCCTGGCCTGTGAGGCAGTGTTGGAGAATAAGAGAGTTGCTGGAAGAGAAGTCGAGAGATAGTAGCAGAGGGAAGGAAGCAGAGAGAGAAAGATAAACTGCTGGCCCAGTAAAGGCCAAGACAGTGGGGAAAACAATCGGCCCTCATCTAATTCACTTACTATTCCACTGACCTGCACTGGGTTCAGAGGATATGTTGCAGTGCTATCAGCCAAGCTGTACTACAAGTCATTAGCAACAGCACTGTAGAGCCAAAAAGTAATATTTTTTCTCCCCATAGTTTTAAGCCTGAAAACCTAAAACATTTAAATGAAATTTCGAATAAATACAAAGCAGCATATCAGGAAATAAATTAATATTAGTACACTATTATTACTACACTATTATTATTATTGCTCAAATTAACTTTCATATCTTTTCAAAACCCCTTAGCCTAAGTATTAACATTCAGTGCATAACTCGTCCCACACGTTTGTATTACCGATGTGAACGCTACCTCGGATCTACTATTGTGCTTGTAAATTTTTACCATAAGTGACTTTCGGGTCCAAAATTCCATAGACAACATTGAATGAGAGAATCGGAGGTCAATCTAGAGACCAGAATATCAGGGATGAGCTCAGAAACTTGCAATTGGCTCTTTTAGAGAGTTGGACTTGTAACCCAAAGGTCACGGGTTTGAGTCTTGGTACCGGCAGGGATTGTAGGTGGGAGAATGAATGTACAGTCCTTTCTTTCACCTTCAATACCACAACTGAGGGGAGAACCTTGAGCAAGGCACCGAACCCAACTGCTCCCCGGATGCCGCAACAAAAATTGCTGCCTACTGCTCCGGGTGTGTGGCGTGCGTGTGAGCACAAATTCCGAGTATGGGACACCATACTTGGCTACACATCACGTCAATAAATCGAATAACCACCTAGTAATCATCCTGAACACCCTAGAAATATACTTATATATACTTAAAACCGCTTTAAACACATTAGCTACCACTGAGCAATGCGCTAAAAATAATTTAAATAATAATAACAGATTTAAGAATGTTCATTTTCAAAATAAACATTTTAAAAAATAAAAATTATTTTATTTCATGCATTTACAGGTACTAGATATTTCTAAATGTGCTACATTATCAGGCTAAATCTCAAATAGGAGCATGGCTGAGTGGTTGAGAGTCACAGACAGATGTTTAATTAAAGATGCCAAAAATGAGTCATCCTGCTCAGCTGCCACTGACCAGAAAACAGAGAGCATGTGCGTCACTGAGAGAGAGAGAGAGAGAGAGAGAGAGAGAGAAAGAGACTGTCATTATACAAGGGAAACAAATTACAAAACTGATTAAAGAACGGAAGACATATTTAGAAAAACATATATAAAGCACAAGCATAGAATATAGAAGAAGAGACAAGGAATCTCACATGATCAGAGATTTTCAAGGTCACTCAACCTCACTGATATAATGAATGATAAACTGAAAAAAAAAAAATAAAACATTGACAATCAGCTATTCTGGTTGGGCAATTTAATTTAATGTTTATCACTGTATAGTTTTCCTCAGTTTACTATATGGATCTTTGGAAATTGAAAAATGTTTCATTTTAGTTCTTCAGATTAGAAAAGCTCTTCTTTAAAACACCGGCACATTTATTTGAAAGAAATGGGAATGTAAATGGTTCTTTTAAGCCATCAGGCTTTAAAACTGGTTTCAGTTCTAGCTGGAATTTTTCTTGAGTTTTATGTCAGTTTAAACCATGGACAAATAATCAGTTTTCAATTAGTTTTCAATTCAACCTACCAGAAAAGCATTCAGGCCAATAATTAAGGTAATATTTTATCTTGCCAGTCCACTTTAGACAGTCTGATGTTAAGTAGTTTTGCAACTGCATGTCGACTAGCAGTCATTAGAGTATTAGTAGACTGCCTGCTTAATATCTACTAACACTTTATTTTGATGATCCACCGAAAGAGATTCTGCTTATTATAATTAACTTTGCATTTACATGTCAACTTATTCTACTAACCCTAATCCTACTGTAACAGTTTGCTAATACTCTATGAGAGTTAGTTGACATGTAGTTGCAAAGTTACTTATAGATAGTAGAATGTCTAAAGCGGACTATCAAAATAAAGTGTAACCCTGAATAATTCTAAACACAGTAGTCTGACAAATTAATAGTGCACACTTCAACACTTATGATAGCAGAGCATATTAAATGCATCATTTACGCTTATAAAACATTGAAATTACAGATAATTCAGCACATAACTATTCTAATAAACATTTATGTCACTTCCTCCCAAAACACGCACAACAGGATGTTGCCTAATACTCATATATTTAACTGAACTCATGCGCGCACACACACACACACACACACAGAGATACAGGCCTACCTCTCGTGAGAGAGGGGTCTCCTGTCGGGCTGTTGTTTCTGCCTGTTGCTTGTTCTACATTTGGGTTCAGAGTGGCTTAATCTATTAAAGTCGGCATTGGGTAACCTTATGCTGGTGAGAAACTAGAGCTGACGCTACGCAAACAACTACGTACACACATACGCAAACACACACACACTCAAACATTTGTGTGCATACACATTCAGACACATACAAAGAACTACAAAAATAATCACAAATACAAGATACAGAAGACTTAGCCATCAGTCAATAGTAAAACAAAGTCTGATTTTAAAGTTATTAAAGTTTAATAGAGGTCCATATAAGCACTGCTGTAACCAATCTACCCTCAGCGGCTCACCTTCTCACCTTTAGCAGGGAGAGACGTCTCATCGCTCATGTAAAACAGCTGTTAAGTGTCATATGATAGATTTTATATTCATCACCACATGTCGGATATGCCCAACTGGTGGCAGTCCAGACACATTTGATGAGCGTAGATCTACCAAGCCTGAATATATCTGACAAGTGCCTTACCTCATCCAGCGTCAATACACACCAGAGCGATCGGTTACATACCACATCAATCCTGAGAGCGCTTATTTACAGATCACTACACCTCATCGACTCACCGATTCATCCTCCACACTTACAGATATCCACTCCATCATCAACACGCAGTTGGCGGTCACTGAAATGACAGAAGAATATTGGCAATTTATCTGTGGATTTGAGGAGCTGATTTTTGGCTTGGATAAGATTACACACAGTTTGTACTGTTGTGAAAAGTGCTGCAGATGTTACGTTTTATTATCTATCTATCTATCTATCTATCTATCTATCTATCTATCTATCTATCTATCAATTTGTCTTATCAATAGATTGATCAATCAATCAGTCAATCCATCCATCCGTCCATCCATCCATCCATCCATCTAGCTATCTATCTGGCTGTCTTATCAGTCAGTCAATATCTATCTTTCTATCTATCTATCTATCTATCTATCTATCTATTTGTCCTTTCAATCAATCAATCAATCAATCAATCTATCAATCTATCAATCAGTCAATCAATATATCTATCTATCTATCTATCTATCTATCTATCTATCTATCTATTTGTCCTTTCAATCAATCAATCAATCAATCAATCTATCAATCTATCAATCAGTCAATCAATATATCTATCTATCTATCTATCTATCTATCTATCTATCTATCCATTTGTCCTTTCAATCAATCAATCAATTAATCTATCAGTCTATCAATCAATCAATCAATCAATCTATCTATCTATCTATCCATTTGTCCTTTCAATCAATCAATCAATTAATCTATCTATCTATCTATCTATCTGTCTGTCTGTCTGTCTGTCCGTCCGTCCGTCCGTCCGTCCGTCCGTCCGCCCGCCCATCCATCCATCCATCCATCCATCCATCCATCCATCCATCTATCTCTGTCTGTCTGTCTGTCTGTCTGCCGTCCATCTGTCTATCTATCTATAGAACAACACAAAACACATGAGCAACTATCTAGCAACCCCCCAAAACCATTCAGAACACCCTGGCAAAACCATTGCACCCAGAATGCTCTCTTTAAAGTGCCTAAGCATTCAAATTACATACTGTAATGCATATATTACATTCAGACATATTCATAAGTATAATTAAAACATATTTACTTTCATAAGAGAATACAATGAAAGTAAGAATACATAATATATTCTCAGAGAAAAGCACCCTGCTGTAACTATCCATGTCTGGTCTGTTCTTGTTAAGAGAGATTAATTATACACTGACCTGCGCCACCATAATGTGACATGAGTAATGACTTGTGGGCTGCAGTCCAAACACAGCATGCTCTCATCAATTTCTCTCTGTCTGGCCATTAAAGCAAACAGTGACTTCTGTTACACTTTTAAAACTGGCTCATTTAAAATGCAGTGTCAAAGACGGCCCATCTCCATGTGACAGGCTGTTAAACAGGTGCACTTTTCTGTGTAATGAATTTAAAACCACATGGCTTAAATTTTTAACAGCACATCACAAGCAGAAAGTTTCCATAACAAGCATGCCTACAATTCCTTAATCTCTGTCACTCAAAATTCAATTAATATCAAAGTCAAAAGCCATTTTAAAGGGTAAGCATTTAAAGAAAATCCTAAAGAATGGCATTTGTCCTTTGAACAGATTTGGCTGTGTTATTAATAGATAGAAGACTTAAGTGGGAAATCCTCAAAGTGATTATAATCATTCCATGAAGTAAGATGCAGTTTAACAGCATAGTTATGAAAAATATAAATGTTGTATTCTGTAAAAGATTTAAAATGTACAATACATGAAGTACATTATATTTTCTGTTGCTATAATGTATGAAAAAAGACAAATAATTTATAAATATATAACTGGATTAAAACAAAATATACATAAATCTATACTTTCTAAATGTCTTTTTGCCTGTATTGAGCCATTATGTAAAAGTAAGTGGGACAAACAAATAGTGCTTGTTGGTTACTTTGGGCTACCCCAATACACAGCAGGTGATTTTGGGCTTGGTTGAGAATCGGGATGGTTCTTTTAAGATGATTAATGTGACTGAGGCAGATCAGTGATATAAGCTGAAGATCACCTCGCTCAGCTGAACATTAGCGCCACATGGCTGCTAGTATAGTTGGCACAACAACAAAAACATCAATCCATGGCCAGGATCCAGAAGCTTCCTCACAATAGATGACCAGTCCACCCCTGTCTGATACAGAAAGACCCATAGTAACATCTATGTAGTGCATGATACTAAAGATAACATCAGCTATTGAGCAGGGTTTTTAATAGGAAGAGTCCACTATGACTTAAAAGGAATTTACTAGATAGATAGATAGATAGATAGATTGACAGATATGAAGACAAACAGACAGTTAGAAAGACAGACAGACAGATAGATGGATGGATGAATTTCTTTTCTTTCCAACATAATGTTCTAGAAAATTTGTTGACATTCTCTGCGTTTGGCTCTCACTGTAGTGGTTGTTTCCCACAAGCTTCTCAAAGCATCCAGTGCTTGCGCTGTTGTTTTTAGTCACACACAGGGAGAGGTTTATGTTTTCATCCTCCTCTGCGTCATAGTCTGACTTGTGCGTCAGTACGAACACAAAACCAAAATATTAGAATATTCAATTATAACTAGGCAAGCAGTCATATTTATCAGTCATGTTTATTTATGTAATCAATTTTTTTTTTCTTCCTCTCTTCTGAATTTTTCCCCGTCCAGTCCATGGGAATCAGTTTCAACTACTTGGCTGCTGAAAAGAAATACATTTAAATTCTATTTTTACTTCCTGAAGAATGCAAATGAAATCTAAGCTGTTCCTCAGAGACTGCTGAAGGGTTTTTTTTTTTTTTTTGTAAGTGGAACAGTTTTTGTACACAGTGTTTGCCAGGGAGAAGCTTTCCGGTCATTTTTAACTGAATTGCAGTTTTAATATTCAATGACTTTGCATGTATAAATATCCCCTTTCCATCTTTGGCATGCAGTTTGTTTGTGCTTTGGCCATGGTGCTTGGGGATTCTCCTTGGCAGCGTGTCTGAGATTTACAGAGACAAGGAAGCCCTAAAAACCTTGAGATGCCAGAGTTCCAAATTACCAGCCTGTCCCTTTGGGTCACCCACTCTAGAGTGCACAGAGTATCATACAGAGATAAATCCACTGGCCATCGGCAGCAATATGGTTTTGTAAACATGGCAAGTATCCTACAAAACTCAAATACTGCAGAAGACAGGTGGCATATGACAAAAAGTGACAACTAAAATAAAACTATTAATTACATAAAACCTTTTTTAAAAAGACAACTGAGCAACTGTGTACTTCTACACACACACAAAAAAAATAAATAAATAATGAATCTAAAATGCACAAGTTGATAGGCCACTTATATAGACTATAGTCAGACACCATATTGAATTTAATGCATATAACATTTAGAGTAGCATGCGGTGTATTACGATCTAATTCTCACAACTCACAAATGTTTTATGGAGATTTTGTCAATTGATATAACATATTTTCATGATCAAGAGCAAATACACCATAAGTGATGGAATTGCTTTGGGGTCCAATGTTGTCTGATTTACTATTCGTAATCAGACTACAGTTACTTTTTATTTATTACATGATTACATTCACACATGAGCAATAAATTATTCATAATTTATTTATTTACCTTAATTTTTTTTCATCTTTTAAATTTTCCATTCTAAAATAGTCTACTGCTTATATTCAGAAAGTCTTCCAGTTTAGTGGTCATTCACGCAAAGACGTGTAACTATATAATGGCTATAATTACAAATACAACTGAGAGGCCACAAAGCATTTGACCATTTAATTTACAAAAATCATTTCAATTTTAAGAAGTGTTTTCTCAACATTTCAATGTCAAATTCAACTACCGTTGAACAAATTAATTTTTATTTGAATTATCAGTAGGTTATTTAACCATGTATTATTATGTTGTTAGGGCTTTTGTCTTTCAAATACATTAAAATGCACAAATTCATTCTATTTCTTATTTACATATAATTGCATACAATGCAGGGACTCACAAACTTTTTTTTAGGTAAACCTCATTTACCTAATATAATTACTTGAAGTCCCCCTGAGATTTTAAAGTAACAAGTTAATAATTAAGTAACACATTTGCATGTTCACGGTTCTTTGACATTGGTTAATGGTCACATGACAAGACAAGCAAATAAATTATTTCATCATTTTTTGTAAGTGCTTTATTTTGGTTGTTTTTATTTTTAAATTATTTATTTTAATTTTACATTTTTATGACTTAATTAATTATTAGCTTTTCATTAAACTTGTTTCTTCACAAACCCCAGTTTGGGAAACATTGACATAATGTAATGTTTAATGCACTTGATGTTGTTACTAACACCAAATGGAATATATTTTCATTCTATGTATTTTTATATCAATAGGGTACAAGATTAGCCTGCGTCTGAAACACTTTGGGAACACGTCTGCGTGACCACGTACTGAAGCATATGTGAAATCAGTCCATTAGAGTGGCAAGACATCATGGGCAGGGTGACGTAGCAATCAGGAAGCTTTAAAAATGCATCCGGTGAAAACAACGCCAGTGTCACCGTAGCCACCCAGATCCAGTCCATATCCAGACCAGATGGTGGATCAGCACCTAGAGATGACCTCTACAGCCCTGAATGTCAGCGGAGACCATGTCAACTAGATGCACCCCAGAGACAGATCCCCTGCGAAGACCTCGTCACCTCGACGACCATCGCACAAGACCATGGGAACAAGACAATTCCTCTGCACAATCTGACCTGTGTTGCAGCCTGGAATTAAACCACGCATTGCTGGTTTGATCTGGCAATCGGAGAACTGTCCCCCTGACTGAGCTTGGTTTCTCCCAAGAGTTTTTCTCCATTTCTTTCACCGATGGAGTTTTGGTTCCTTGCCACTGTCGCCATTGGCTTGCTTAGTTGAGAACTCTTGACAGATTGCACAGAGACTATTGGAAGAGAGCTGAACTGGATGATGCCATAACTGAATCATCAATGAACTGACTTTAGCTGGAAAATGACTTATTTTCCTCTTGCATTATTGACAAACTATTTTCCTGTTTGACACTGTAAAGCTGCTTTGACACAATCAGTATTGTATATAAAGAGCTATATAAAAAAAGGTGACTTAACTTGACTTGACTTGACACACGATCTTTGTGTTGCTCGTCTGGGAGCAGAGCATGCACAAGCAGCTCTCGAGGTGTGCATTGTGAGCAGCTGCCGCTGCGTACGCTCCGCTCCCGCCTGGCAGTCATTTAGAAGGGTGCACAGGCTCATGATCCTTGCAGTTCTGTTCCCGCGGCTGCCGAGGCAGAGCGGCGATTGAGATCATGGGGAACGCAGATGGATCTAGTGGATGGCTTGCAGACGGGCATGGCCCTTTCTGCGCCCTCACCCTCTAGATCCAGTGCTCGCTCTCAGGGTTCAGAAGCATGCTCTGTGGTTTCTTCCCCCCAGATTGTGAGCACGTTGCTTTGCCTCTCTTCCTCTGAGGAGGTTGATGTGGAGAGCTTCGAACAGGATGACGCTGGGGTATCGTCACCCCAGTCCATACAGTATGAGGAGCTGCAATGCATTCTAATTCACCTCCTTCACGCCGGAGCCTTCCTTTCTTCCCTGATCTCCACACTGAGGTGTTGAAATCATGGGAAAGTCCTTATTCAACCCGTCTTTTCAGCCCTAATGTCAGTAATTATTCTAACATCTTGGGGCTGAGAGAACATGGCTATGGGACGATGCCCCGGGTTGAAGAGATGCTTGCTAACTATCTGTACCAAGTGTTAGCATTGTCCCTGAAGGCTCCGGCATTGCCCACCAGGCCTTTAAAGATAACATCGGCCTTGGCGGGTAAAGCTTTTATGGCAGAAGGTCAGGCAGGTGCTTGTCTGCACACCATGGTGGTGTTGCAAGCATACCAGGCAGACTGCTTAAAGACCTGGACGAAGGTTAGGAAAGTGCACTCTGATGATATTTAGAAGGTGCGTCGTGCCGCTGATTTGTTTCTCTGGGCCACTAAGGAAATGGCCAGAGCTATTGGCCGCTCCATGGCAGCATTGGTGGGTACGGAGAGACATCTCTCGTTGAAACTGTCCGATCTGAAGGACAAGGACAGGTTCTTTCTTTTGGATGCCCCGCTCACTCCTTCTGGCATTTTCAGCGATGCTATCAGCTCTGTCATCGAGAAGTTTCAGGAGGCGAAGAAGCAGGTGACGGCATTCCAGAAGTTTCTTCCTCGCCGAGGTTTGGTCTTAGGGGTTGCTGGGTGGGAGCAGCCCCTGCCTTCTTCCAGCTCCTCATACAGGGCACAGCAAAAGAAGAGCATCGCTTCCCATTCTTCCCCACAGAGAGATCAGGGGTCAGGGCGGCACTCTCAGCCGAAATCCTCCAGGGAGATGGCAGATCTGAGGACCGTTATTCTTTCTCAGAATACTTTGGTGAAGAAGTCCTGACACCTCAGGTGCCAGGTTTCTGAGGGCAAGCTCCTCTGGGGTAGAGTGGTGTACACCTCATCATACGGTGCCCATCTCTTCTCAGGGCCCTCAAGAGATCGGTCTGTCAATCCTGCCACCTCAGGTGCTTCAAGGCACAACGGCCTCCAGCAAGCACAGTTCTCAGTGTCCGCCTGGAAACGTAGTGGCACTGGGATGCTTGCATCCTCCAAGGAGGTTATTAGAGCGGCCAGTTAAGTTGTTCCCTGCCGGTCATCTGCTACAGGGTGCCGAGCTGACTGCTCAAAGTACACCAGAGGTCAGTCTCGAGAGACTGATTCTCTTACTAGACCATCTGGCACTGTGGAAACTTCTGCCAAACGTGTCTTAGTGGGTCCTGCAGACTGTCGAGAGAGGTCTCTGCTCCCGGAAGTTCGGGAAAGAGTCCGACGGGATGGGGTCAGTCTACTGCTAGTAGCCCTGTTCTGGCTGGCCCAAGTATCGTTGTCGGACCTTCTGTCCCTTCTCAAAGGGTCTCCAAGGGAGATTCCGATCAGTAGGGACCTTCTGACTTCTGTCCGGGCGGCACGTTTGTTCATTCAATGTATACATGGCGGCTATACCTGCTTACCATCATATTTTGGATGGTCAGTCATTAGGAAGGTTCACACCCGCTGGTGTCACGTTTCCTTTGTGGTGCCTTGAGGCTGAGGCCTACACTACGCACTAGGGTCCCGGCATGAGGTCTGTCTGTGGTTCTAGACGGGCTAAGTAAGGCCCCTTTTGAACTTCTAGAGAAGTTTTTGGAAAAGTTTTTGACACTAAAGACAGTGTTTCTGTTAGCCATCTCATCACTCAAGAGAGTTGGTGACCTTCAGGCCCTTTCCGTGGCCCCATCATGTCTTGACTTTGCACCAGGAATGGTGAAAGCCTTCTTGCAACCGAGGCCGGTTGCAATTTCGTGAGCCAGACCAGGAGAAGCTTAATTTGGTGTGTCCATTTAGAGCAATTGACACCTACATCCACAGAGCTGCCCTGTGGAGGAAAAATTATCAACTTTTTGTCTACTTTGGTCCGCCCAAGAGAGGTCTCCCAGCAAACAAGCAGACATTAAGCAGGTAGATAGTTGATAGTTAATAAATAATTAAGAGGGAGGGCAAGTGATTGGCATTGCCAACTGGCACAGCTTGATAAAGCAAACTAAACAGACTAAACAAACATACAGACTAAACCTTTACAGAAATTGCACAATTTAAAGCTTACACACAATGAAAGACACATTCCAAACTTTTGGATGAATCCATAAAGTGACCTGCAAAGGTTACAAAATCATTAGCTGAGGGTTTGCAGGGAAACCCTTCCAAATTCTACACTAAAAATACCCTGCCCCAGCTGTGCACCCATCTGTGCACTGTTCAACAATGGCATTAGTGTCTACACACACAGTCTCTGATGGTCATACTGGCCCGTCAACGCCTACAACTGACACAGCAGGTCGTTCACTGTGAGCAGGAGGGCAGAAGGATGAGCTCTCCTCTAACCAACATCCACACTTCATTATTCACTACATCAGTGTTCGAACTATACCGTGAACTTTGGGGGAGCCCACTTGTTTTTTTTTTAATAACGGGGTGGGGGGGTCGTGCGCTTGCGCGTGCCTCATAAGAGGGCTTACAATGACTTACAAAGATACATAACAGCTACAAGTGTATGCTCTACTTACTTTATGCAAGCACTATATAGGATAAATCACTATACAGGATTTACCCTATTATACTTTAAAATTTCACAAATCACGTTTTCAGGGGAGCCCATGTCTTATTAAGGGGAGCCAAGCTCCCCCTAGCTCCCCCGTAGTTCGCACCCTGCACCTCATGCTGGATATTATTTCAACTATTTGTTGGCCTGTATTTATGTATATCAAATATTCAATAGCCTATATTTAAAAAAAAAATGCCTTTTTATGTATTATGGACATCTGTCCATCCTTCATCATGCACTCCATGCAGGGTTGCCGTAACAGGGGGGCAGTTAGGATGATTCCAAGGGCCCGAAAAGGGAGTGGGGGCCCGGAACGCGATTTTTACAGAGGGGGAAGGAACGCAACGTTACTCTATGTGTTGACGTCATTTTAACTGAAACAGGAAGACAGGGCGAGACATATCAAGCAGCCCCGCCCCTTTTTAAAATAGCCAATAGCGTTCGTTTATATCACAGCTTGGGCTAGAGCCGTTCAGAGCCGTTGAGCTACGTAAAGCCGCATTTGACAGGGTATGCCAGCCACAATCTCATCCATATTGCTATAAAATATAGCTTTTTGTGTAGAATTCAAATAGCTCCGATACATTTTGTGGTATGCGCCGAACTGCAAGCTTTGAATGCTTATATCTTCTAAATGAGAATTTTGTCACTGTTTTGGAGCACATTGCCTTATAGATAACCTTAAGACTAACATATTAATACTAACACCCAAAAAACTTTAATTTTGATTTCATGGGGAAATTTGATTTCACCGTTTTACCTGATATTTGTTTCAAAATCATTGCATTTTTGTTTGTGACCTGAGCAAGAGGACTGAAGTTCAAATGGACTTAAAAATAATTAATAGTATTATAATTTTTTTAAACCAAGCTAAAATTAATTTGATAGCTAGTAAACCTGATGTATTTTATGGAAAAGAGAAGATTTAATATTTTGATACATTTTGATGGTGGTGGGAACCCAGCAAACGTTTTTCACAACATAGCAAAAACATAGCAGAAATAGTTTTTATCATGTCGACTGGTCTCTACAATGTTTTGGAGTACTTATACTTACCACATTCAAACTTATACTTATTATTACTTATTACTATTACTATTCTTATTATTCTTATTATTATTTTCTTTCAACTGAGAGAATGTGCCATAAACAATGGTTGTATTTTGGTACTGTCATGTTTTATTATATGTTATTTTTTATGTTTTTTTAACACCTAAATAAAACGTCTCACAAAAGTTGATTGTTCTGGTGTTGTTTTTGACTAGGCCTACTTAAAACATAGCAGGTTGGTATTTTTACAACGTTTCTAATTATAATGTTTTACGTTGGTTACATTATTTTTTACATTTTAAATGTGGTTTCTAAAAGGTTTTTAAAACGTGGTATGGCAACGTTACCTAATTACAACCAAAAAAATACAATGTTGTAAAAGTTGTAAAAACGTACTGTTTCCTGCCTGGGAAGATGATAAAATAACATTAAAAAAATCAGTTTAAAGCAAAAAAACAATCATACAATTTAATTACAGTTTGGGCTTAAACATTTCCAAAGAGTTCATAATAAAAAGGTGCAGGAGGCTACTATTCTTCACACAGCTCTGCGACAAATTCAAACAGAATAAATTCAGTTCTTCTAACACCGTTTCAGATAAACGAAGCCATGAAATCTGGCTAGAATCTGAAAAGATGTATTCAAATGTAAATGCTGTCATTACCTGTGTGAGGTGCAGCGATGTGTCGCTGAGAGCGTGCGCCTGTGCAACAGCTGCTACCACGGTGACACGCACAAGAGCTCGAGGCGAACGTGAACACTGAAAGACGCTTCACATTAGCCAAGAAATGATCAAGAAAGCAGGGGTAAAATGAGCACTATGTAAACGATAGCCGGGAGCTCGCACGGTCAATAGAATGTAAAGTGTGTAAACGGGGTTTCCAGCATTGTTGGTGGAGTTTGCTGTCATCCTGAACCCCGATGCAACAGCAGTTTTTCATTGTGTAGTGAGTTTGATCTGTAAGCTGGACTAAAGGGTGATAGGGGCAGGACAAATCAACCACTGACAGATGTGCTGCTGTGAAACTAAACGTGCCAACTTTACTGGAAAAAAGCCTACAGTACTGTATATGTGTGTGACCGGGACTACCATGTGAAACAAGGTTTTGAGTTACACTTTTATTGGGGCAAGTTGTCATTTAAATGCTATAAATATGAAAATTGAATTTGCTGCCCAAATACAATGTATTTGCTAATATATACAACTATATTAGTTTTGTATTAAATGTTTCATTTTTTTTTTCATAATTGTTTTCCGTTTTATATTTGCCGAAAAACTAGCTAATATTGCCGTGACATGCTAAAATGTCAATGTGTTACAGTAGCCTATTTTATCTAGCAATAACTGTGAACATGTGTCTTTACATAACTTGTCTTCTTTTTTAAATAAATAAACCTACCATTATAAATAATAACTAGAATTAAAAAACAAAACAAAAAAAAACACAAGCCCCAGTCTCATTATTTTATAAAAGCACCTGTTCTGTTGCTGTTTTCCACTTCATGTATGAAACTTTTTACTCTCTGGGCCTAGAAGAGATCTGAAGGATGACTGAAACGTGTATAAATCTGAACAGTGATCATTCATTCTATCATTTATGGGTTTTGATTAGACTCACGTGTTCTCTTCGCTTTCTGTATGGACCAAACGCCTCCTGCCGGACACTGAGAGATGCTGCAACTGAAAATACCGCTGTCTTTAATCAAAGGCCCGATTATGAATTCCTGCATTTAACGTGTACAGAATTTCACTGAGAGCAGCAAGCAGCACTACTACATTAAGATAAGGACATTAATTATAGGATTCTTAAATGGCATGACGCGGCTTTCATATTCTTTTCAAAAGTGAATGAACTCATGTTAAGATGAAATATTGGTTTAAGATTAGACTTGCGGGTGGAGGTTTAGACCCGTTCTTGAGTTTTTTTTTTTTCCATGGGCCGTGCCAGAATCTGGAGCAATATAAGTTAATGTGTATTTCTCATAAATGTTGGGTGAGGGCAGTTATATTAGTGCATGTTGTGACATGTGTTATTAATGTTTGAATGTTATATCAGTGATTAGTTATTTGTTGGCCAAAAAATACATTATATTTAAATTTCATAAAACCTTTCTAACTGCTTTTCTAACTTCTTACTTTTCTTTATTTCTTTTTCTTTTTTTAAACATTAAAAACATACATTTTTAGATAGCTAGATAGATAGATAGATAGATTAACAATATTTTAATAACCAGTTCTCACTATTAACTAGTTGCTTATTAGCATGCATATTACTAATATTGACTGTTTATTAGCACTTATAAAGCACATATTAATGTCTTATTCTGCATGACCATATTTTAGATCCCCTAAACCTACACCATGCCTAAACTTAACAATTACCTTACTAACTAGTAATAAGCAGCTAATAAGGAGTTTATTGAGGCAAAAGTCATAATTAATAGTTAGTTACTAGTGAGAATTGATCCTTGTAGGTTTCTATATAATCAGTGACCATTATATATATATATATATATTTGCAGCAGCAATATTTCTTACATGCTCACAGCAGCATGTTGTGTATGTATTGGCAGTATCAAGTCTCGGTACTTGCTCTGCTGCAGCAGCAGCAGCAGCAGCATCGTAGCAGATCTATTCCACCAAGACCAAATACATTAACATTGTCATGTACATTACCATGCCAATCCCTC
>NW_015537979.1:493388-497001 GCF_001515605.1 Sinocyclocheilus anshuiensis | reverse complement strand
ATATATATATATATATATATATATATATATATGTATACATATACATATACACTGCCAGTGCATCCACCACCATTGTTTCCATACTGTTTTTATCTTCTGCATTGTTGTAGTCTTCAAAAAATGAAAATAGCAGTATTTGCTGTGTTTAATATTCTGGCAGCGGCCTACTGGTTGCAGAAGTTGAGGCCTGCTTAAATGTAACTCTGCATCAATGGGGTTTAAACAGAATAAACACAGAAAGCTCATTTCAGGAGGAGGAGGTCTTGATTTACAGTGTATGACGGCACTAAGTCATTTCATGTATCTCATCTCATCCCAGCAGTCAGGAGGGGTCTTAAAATATCCTAGCCCATGAATATTTTACAGCAGCATACTCTCTTCTATGATGACTTGCTCTCTATTTTTCTCTTTTATTCTTCCTGTCTTTGCCAGTTTTCTGTGTATGGTGATAAAAGAGATGGGAAAGCACACAACTTAAAACAAACCTGCATGACATTGCTTGTTTTTCTGAAATGACTCCACCTGTCTGAGTCCAAGTGTTTGTCTGAAAGGATATTGATAGTGTGCCTATCTTCTCAGTGCAGACTCATCCAGTCTTTCACAACGGAGCAACACAATCCATATTGTCTAATTCGATCCATTAAGAAGTGTGTTCTGCATTTCTCTCCTCACTGAGCTCTCAGATGCATATTAGAGCTGAAGTGGCTGATGTTGTGCTGAGTGACCATTAGCAGTCAATGACTTTTTTTATTAGAGTAATTTCCACTCTGGCTGAAGCAATCTCTGCTGTCTGCTATTTCTCTCCAAACTTGTGTTTCATTAAAGTTTTCTTCATAAAAACATTCTTACCGTCCAAATGTTTGGTGACAGTAATGTTTTTCTTTTAAATAAAATACTTTTATTCAGGAAGGATTATTATTTGATCAAAAGTGATAGTAATAACATTTTATTTTACAAAAGATTTATAGGTCAACTAAAAAAAAACAAAAAAACATGTTATATATATTATACAGTTAATAAATGCAGTTAATAAATGAGAGAAGTATGGAAGCTTGTTTCCACCACTGTATAAAAAAAAAATAGTTGCAGTTGCATGATATAAATGTGTAATTCTGACTTTTTTTCCAGAATAAAATAATAAATAAATACATAAATAAATAAATAAACAAACAAATAAATAAATAGTTGCATTATATAAATGTGTAATTCTGACCTTTATTTTTTCAAAATAAATAAATAAATAAATAGTGTGGAAAAATCATCAAACCCATCAAACCTATATATATATATATATATATATATATATATATATATATATATATATATATACAGTTAATGTTAATTGAGTACATTATATGTCCACCTCCAAACAAAGCATTTCTTTCGTACTATAGCTTTGGGTCATAGACAGAAATGGAGAGTACACTGTAAAAAAAACATCTGTAAAATTTACTGTAAAAAAACGGCAGTTGTGGTTGCCGGAATTTTACCGTAAAGAGATAGATAGATAGATAGATAGATAGATAGATAGATAGATAGATAGATAGACAGACAGACTTCATCAGTTTCATCAGTGCTCTTTCTTCAGTGTCAGTGTTTAGAAAAGAAATATTAAGGGCCTTACAGAACCTATAAAAATAAATAAATAAATTTTAATAATAATAATTAATCTAAAGATTTATATACAGCATTATAAATTCAGTTAAACATTCATGAAACATGCTTCTAAATATATAAGCCAGGAAATATTATGCTACCCTTTTCATATGTCTGATCCTTTGTTCTGTATCTGGAAATAATAACATATATAGAAGGTGCACAGTGTCATTCACACAAACACTAAACACCATCATGGTAACACACATGAAACTGAAATAATGCAATAAACATTCATTTAACAACATTAGGTGTAACACACAACCCTAATATACAAAACTGATAAGAAAAAACTAAGAAGAAACATAGTTATTTCAACAAAAAAACATCACATTTGAAATGTAACGCAGGGAATTCTTGGAATGTCAATTTACGGTTATTCACTGTAAATTATACAGTCTTTTTCACTTCCAAAAACGGTATACTACCGTAAAATTACATGTAATGTCCAATACAGTTTTTCACCGTATATAGTAGGGGAATTTACCGTTAACCATTTAACAGGTTTTTACTGTAGCATTTTTACAGTAATTTACCGTCAAATTCACATTTTCACAAATTTACATTCATTTTTTACAGTGTAGTTTGTCTGAACTATTATTTACTCTTCTGCTGTGCTGGAGGTGAAAGGGGAGTAAGGCCAGAGCCTTTATCAATTACCATCGACCCAAAGCTATATTGATCCACTGTGGTCTCTGCACTTCCTCACAAGATCACTTTAAGCAGCTGCTTTTTTTTTTTCATTTAGCTCTCAAGTGGTGAATACTCATATTACAAACCATAATCAATGTTATTTTATATTATTATGGTATTTATTAATATTTTCAGTTTGCATTTTAATTTTAGTTTAGGTTTTAGTAACTATATTATTATTATTATTTTTTTTTTTTATATTTCTATTTAGCTTTAATTTATTTAATTTAAGTTTGAGTTATTTTTCAACTTAAACTTGTTCCACATTTCAAATTATTTAATATTTTAAGTTGAACCTTTTTTATTATTTATATTTTATTTCATTTCAGATTATGCCAATTAGTTTAATAGTTCTAGTTTTAGATAACAGTAACATCTCTTACTGTTATTAATTATGATCAGATCATCTCTTACATACACAGTAACCTCACTCCGCTCTTCTAGCCGGTTTCTTTGCACAGCTAATGAGGAACATAAGATTACAAATTGCTATTAGCAAGGTGTTAGGAAACTACCTGCTCTCGCAGACTGCACTGTACATTCATCTAGCTGTCAATCTGTACTCTGGGTTTTGAAGTGAAACCATTAGAGAACCACTGCTCTAAAGCACCATAACCCTTCAAATAAGTGACTTTGACATAACTAATATATTCTAATGATGATGCAATGACTGCTGCATTTTAAATTTGGCTCTGAAAGAGAGAGTTCAGATTCTCCCGCAGATGGCATTTTTGGATCAATAGCCATCAGCTGCCAGGACTCCTGTCTACTGCATGCCATCTCATCTCAGACAGTCTGTCGGCCCTTCTTACAAACAATAAGAGAACAGAGGCATCTGCAGCAGAAATAAGCACCTGTGGCGGTGACAGCGGGGTGGTAATGGTGTTGGGCAGGTTTGGAGCAGTTGAGCTGAACTAGAACAGATGGGAAAGACGGGCCAGTGGAAGGTGAGATCTTCGCCTGTGGAAGCTGGAAATGTTTGCTCTCCCACAGGTTATCCATCGCCCATATGGAGTGGATTATAAATAGATGACTTTGCTTTCTCGGTGCAACACAAAGTGCATTTTGCTTCGATTAGCAGCACTACACAATGCATTTGGATGGATCTTTCTGCTTGCTAGCGTTCACTAGCAACAAAAAGATGTATAATGGCCTCATGTACAGCACTGAGAGCACTGGCTTTTTTTCTTCTTCTTTTTTTACCTGTCTAAGCAACCATATGCAAACTCTTAAAACCATATGTTACTTATACTTTATACATAAT
>NW_015537979.1:492384-492790 GCF_001515605.1 Sinocyclocheilus anshuiensis | reverse complement strand
TACGCATGACAATCACAGCTTCTGTCGAATCGCGATCTCGATTCCATTTCGATTTATCGTGCAGCCCTAGCCTTATGTCGTTTGTTTCTTCTGATGAACACAAGAGAAGAATGTTGATAAGCAGGCAGTTTCATGTCCCATTGATATTCATATATATATATTAGTGCCGTCAAACAATTAATCGCATCCAAAATAAAAGTTTTTGTTTACATAATATATGTGTGAACTGTGTATATTTATTATGTACATATAAATACACACACATGCATGTATATATTTACAAAAAATATGTTATATTTGTATATTAAATATAGTTATATTGTAGCATATGTACATAAATATAAATATATACATGTAAATACATGTAAATATTTTCAAAATATATACTGTATGAGTGTGTATTTAT
>NW_015537979.1:449033-492294 GCF_001515605.1 Sinocyclocheilus anshuiensis | reverse complement strand
TCATATTTAGTCATATTTGCGTTGTTTTATTTTTGTAATATCGATTATTTTCTCATCCACTTTTGAGGAGAGGAGACACTGCCACCCTTGCCTCCTCAGAGGAAACGCCCCTGATACATATACATAGATTGGTATAGCATTTGAGTACTGAATAAGCCAAATACAAGTCTTCATGATCTGACACACACACACCTACACTCCTGTTTACTGTACACACAACATTTTACTGTTTGCATTTCTAGTATACATGGGGAAGTCGTAGCCTATTTGTTAGAGAGTTGGACTCGTAACCCAAAGGTTGCGGGTTCGAGTCTCGTACCGGCAGGGATTGTCGGTGGGGGGAGTGAATGTACAGCACTCTCTCCTACCTTCAATACCACGACTGAAGGGCCCTTGAGCAAGGCACCGAACCCCCAACTGGTCCGCGGGCGCCGCAGCAAAAAATGGCTGCCCACTGCTCCGGGTGTATGTTCACAGTGTGTGTGTGTGTGTCATCTCACTGAGACAGATTACTGGAGATATAGAGTGATGACTGATATTTATATCAAATGATTAATTGTGATTAATGACATCCAAAATAAAAGCTTTTGTTTACATAATATATGTGTGTGAACTGTGTATATTTATTATGTACATATAAATACACACACATGCATGTATATATTTACAAAAAATATGTTATATTTGTATATTAAATATAGTTATATTGTAGCATATGTAAATACATGTAAATAACTTTCAAAATATATATTGTATGAGTGTGCATTTATATATACATAATAAATATAAACAGTACACACACATGTGTAAACAAAAACTTTTAAAACATTTTAATCGTTTGACAGCACTAATATATATTAGTATACATTGAAAGTTAAATTTTCAAATGAAATGGCAACATGATCGTTTTATAAAGTATGCGTTAATATGTGCTTCATTTTCACTGGAGGAAACAGTTGAGTGGTGTGATGAGGGGTGCACGAAGCGAAAACTTAGGCTACAGATTCATATGTGCTTCATTTTCACTGGAGGAAACAGCTGTGGTGTGATGAGGGGTGAACGCAGGAAAAACTTAGGCTACAGTAGATGGCGAACCGATTGATATTTTGTAAACTGTATTTATGACAAAGAACAGAACTGCACAGATGCAGATATTATAACTATCTATTGTTAAACACACACCTTGTCCTCTGTTTCTCGCTCTGCGCTCTGAAAGAAGGGGAGGAGCCGATCGAAGTCTGCCGCTGATTTAATATGACATTTAAATGGGACTGAGGCGATCACAAATTCGTGTACAGTTTATGGAGCTAATCGCAAAATTTTAGGGGGGCTGAGTAGTCATATTATAGCCAGCTATCAGCTATAGCCCCCCTAAAAATGGCCTAGCGACGCCCATGTATATATATATATATATATATATATATACATACATACATACATATATACGCTAATTTGTGACATTAAGCATGTGAATAAAATAAAATAAAACAAAACAAAACAATTAGGTAAGAGAAGGTTAAAACCAATATAAAATAAAATAAAATAAAATAAATAAATATAGATTCACTATTTTAGGTCATTATTTAAAAAAGAATTTGTGACACTGAGCATGTGAAAAAATAAAATTAAATAAAATATGGCAATTAGGTAAGAGTAGGTTAAAACCAACATTGAATAATAATAATAATAATAAAAATAAGCTCAAACACAATCTAGATTCACTATTTTTAAGTCATATGCCATTGAGCATGTGAATAATAAAATAAAATAAGGCAATTAGACAAAAGACTGTTAAAACTAATGAATCCACCAGTAACCACTAACAATTTCATGAATTAATCAATCAACATCACCATCATCCCAAAATGAAAGAGACACAGAAAAATTCACAAGTCATTGTAAGCTTATCATGATTTATAATATACTCATCCTCATAATCATTATTGGTAGATCTCTTTACAGTTATAATCTTTTGGGAGGAAAAGAGGCATCTCTTGTTCTCTTTCCAAGATTGTCTTTTAGGTTTAGCATTAGCGTCCAGTGGTCCTTGTAAAGTGCATGACATTTATCACATCCAGAGAATGTACAGAGTCCTCCATCTCTTGGTTCTTCTGTCTGTTACATTATTGTGCTCAGTTTTGGAAAGTTTTTTGTTTCTTCTTATAGAAAACAAAAGGTCTGTACAAGAAATGAAAGATCAGGCCTCCTGAATGACAATGTGTGGACAATGTCACATACACACATAAGACACATGCAGACCAACACCTAATAGCTCAGCTCATCCGCTGAAGTGCACATTTCATTATCTGTCAACCTGTTGACATCAAGAGCATCTCCACAGACGGCGGAGAGAGGTGTGCTGCTACACAGAAAGATAACAGGTGCTTTTCCAAGCAGTCAAAGGTTTGCCATTCACATTTCTATAAGGCCTTGTTCACACAGGCAGCAAAAATTAGATTTTTTTTTTTTTAGCATATAACAGATCAAAATAGATCCAAATCACATTCTCAGGTCATCTGAAATTAAAGTTGGTCGATTAAAATCTGAAATGCGTTTCAGTAACCTTGTATAAATAGAAGTACACTTTAGTGTACTTATTACGGAAATAATACATTTAAAAAATACATACTTAATATGTTTTTCAGACACTTACTTGCATGTTATTTACAATCAAATGAAAATGTATATTTTTATATGTAATTTCATAAATCTGTTGTCTTTAAAATATGGTTTACTGTGTGTATACTGCTGAATGTACTGACAAGCATTTATGGTAAAATAAAATATACTTTAATGTCATTTCTATTGAAACTATTTAAATATATACACATTTGTGATGATAACGTTGCAATTCAGTACATTTCAAATATATTAACATTGAATAAACATCAAAAAACATACTACAGTTCAAATTACAATCGCATACTTTACATGTGCTTTAGTATGTTAGTCACATCAAAATGTACTTTAAAGCATGACTAAAAATTATTAAAACAATTACTTAAACAACTGTAATATTTTTTATTTGACATTATTACAAAGAGCACTTCTTAAAAGTGTCTGCAAGTGCAGACATTAATAATAGTAACCATATCTGCAGGTTCATTCATCAAGTACAGATATCATTTCTGCAAGTGTAGTCTTGTAAAAACATACTTTTTAGAATTGAAGTACACATTTAATGCAATTAAGCACAACAGGGGTATGAATATTTGGATTGGATTTCAATGTTTTGGTTTTTTTTTGTAGTTCAGGCCGCAGCATGTATATAATGTCACAGACAACATCCATCCATTTTTTTTTTTTTTTCATGTAGTGAACTATGGAATTTATTATTTGCTACATAGTAAATAAATGCAATGGATGAATAAAATACACCCTATCTCAGTTGTTATAAAAGAAAGTAGCTTAGCATCATCCTAATGCTATAGTCATTACCATAGTGAGCAATGTAGATACGCTATATTAGATATTGGCTACAGTGTCTTAACAAACAGATCCAGTCACTTTAAGCACCGCAGCATAGACAGTCAGTCCAAAACAACTGGATTTGGAAAACAAATCGGATTAATGTGCAGTGTGAACAAGGCCTAACTTAACTTCAAAACAAGATGAGAAGCGAGCTCAGTGCTCCCACCTCCATCAACCCCAAAACACCTCTGTTATGATCTGTTTCTGAATCACATCTGCTCATCTTTCCTCTCAATCTTGGTCTGTTCATCTATCTGTTTGTTCATTCGTCCACCCGTCTTTATCTATATATACAATGCATTTCCATATTGCATGTACATGTTTATAGCAAATGAGGGCTTTTTTTATCCATAAATCATGCCTGAGTGTGAAAAGTAAAGCCTGTAATGACATTCAGTTGAATATTGATTAGATATAAAGGCTTGGTTTGATTGCTGATACATTGATATACCGCATTACTCGATAGGCAAAGCTTCTATGATAATTACAGGTTCTTTTTTTCTCAGTGTTTGTGCTTAATGTATATGAAGTCTACTAATACTACAATACATCTAGATTTGGATGAGGTTTAAACGATATAATTGCAGCTGTCAATTTTTTTGACTATTAAGAAACTGCGTTACATGGTGGAGGTGTTTTATAAAGCTATAGCTTGTGTTAAGACAACAATGAAAGCAGTGGATTTTTTGAAAGTATCATCACAAAGCTGTGTTCATATATAGGCGTTAAAAGTATTTGAAATCTCTAGAGTATTACAAATGTACAGACCGACTGACGTAGTGAATATATTCAAAACAATATATTCACAATTTCAGACTGGATGAGGCAGCTATGGAGATGCTATTAAATACGATACTTTCAGAGCATCAGTTCGGCGTATTTCGCTATAAAACACTAACTAAAATTACGACATCTTATCAATAATCCCTTCGTCTCAAAGACGATTGTAGCCCTGGCAGTGTAAAAGGGCTTGCCTGGTTACTGCATGCCATCCTTTGCATGGATATCCAATGTAAAAGCGCTTCTGCATGCATTCAACAACACACATAGAAAAGAAAAAACATTGAGAAAGTCTGTTTTCCAGAGGCGACTGACAAGCATCCTCAGAGTGGCGTATGTTATGTAGGATATACAGTCATTAAAACAGGATGTGATGGAATCGGTGAAGGTAAATATGAAAGGATGAAAAAATTCATTGTGATTCTAAACTATGCTTTTCTTTAAAAAATGATGATAGAGGCAAATTATATATATATATATATATATATATATATGCATACACACACACACACACACACATATATATATATATATATATATATGTATGTATGAATAAATGCCTTAAACTATGACAAATAAGTCAACATGATTTTTATAACTTCACAAATCCCTCTTAATCTCATGTCCTTTTCATACTCTAATCGATTCATTTCAACATTTTTCTAATCAAATATCGTATTTTGCTTAGACGCATGTCAAAAAATGGGTTGTGAACAGTTTCATGTTGACTTTAAGTGACTTCAAGAATGTCATCACATTCTTGACACAAGTTCATGTCTTTTCGAGAGACCAAGAAAAGTGTCCCATCCATTAAGGCTGAATGTTAAAGTAACGGCTGCAATATGTTGCTCACTTTTCCAAGTCTTCTTAAGCGATCTCTGCTTTCTCTAAACATTTCCTTAAAACTGGTGAAAGCAGGTAGCATGGCTTAGCATAGGTTCAAACCCCAACCCTCACTCATGGAAGCTATGAGCAGAGGAAGTAAAAGTGTTATTAGGTTAGGAAGTCTTGCATTTGCAAAGGGTGGAGTGAATGGTGCACCACACTCTTGGATATGGCAGTATTGCCTCACTGAGAGGCTTTTCAAGTTTTCAAAAATAATTTGCGTAGCTTTGATGGCCAGAGGCTACCTCTCATTCAGCCAGCATAACAGCAAACATAGTGGTAAGGAGATCTGCCAAGTATTTTGGCAGTGGAGTGAATGTAATTCTGAGAAAAACCTTGGGCAGTTGAACGTGTTTAACCTGGGGTGGTAGGGTATGTACTGTTTAGTTACCATAGAGCTTTTCTACTTCTCAACTGTAAATTGCATAGGTCCTGAGCCACTTGGATTTCAAAACAAATGGTGTTCTGCTATTTTATCCCCACATTAAAGACCCCATGAAATGGTTTTATAAAAACAATAAATCAATAAATAAAGTCACTAGTGTAAAAACAATAAAAATATGTTTTGTGATTTATTTGTTACTTAAAAAATATGATTTCGTAAGTACACATGGCTTCATTTTAATGGAGAAATATACCTTTGCATATGCATAATGGTGTAGTTACATTATCTACTAGCAGGGGCTAAGTATTGACACTAACCAGCCAAACCTAGTTGGCACTAGAGGAAGGAGACTTTCTCATTCTAGGGAGCATTTCATCAACCAAATTTAAAAAATGCCCCTAAACAGATGAAACTATCAATATTTTGCTTCATTTTTTCAGAAAGGCTGAAAATTTGAAATATACTTATAAAAAAAAATCTCAAAACTAACTGGATTAAAAGCTGCAACAGACAATTTTGATTTCATGAGGTCTTTAACATCAACACAACAGACCAAGTTAGAGAAACCATCTTTAGTTATGAGGATAGGCTACAGACTAGACATGTTAAATGTACCAACATTTAATTTGACAAAATCTTCAGAATCCCTTGTTATTAAATCAGGGATTGAGATTTTTTTAAAGTTAGATTTCCCCCACATCCAAATGTGGTGCTTTGAAATGCTCATTTTAATTGGTGCATCTCACTCTCCCTCGCTTAATTAAACCAAACTACGAAATGAACAACCTTGATGGCATTCAACCGTGAAAGTGGGCTATTACACTATAACTAATATATTAAGCCTACTAACATAGAAAACTATTTGCAAAATCTTGTAACCTTAAAAAAAACAAGCATTTATAATATTGCACATACTGTTAATCTCACAGAGAAAAATATTTATATTGATAAAGATATGAATGCTTATTTCTAGTTTTGTAAGTATCATTCTTACTACATGCATCTACAAGGACTGTGTACCAGACATGCACCACAAAAGTAGTAGAATATTTCCTATCTCTTACAAAAGCTATTCAAGGAAGCATCATTTTCATACAGGTTTTATCCAAATTCTCCAGCATCATATTATGAGCAGGATGCACCATGAAATGGCACAAAAATGTAAAAACAATATAAAAATGCAATAAATAGCGGCAGTGAACTTCATCTTTGGTGACCTGACTTAGTAAGCTAGTATTTTGCTGTTGTTGGCTGCAATGTCACAGTAAAATATCTACACTCCTGCAACCCCTCGTCAGGCGCTTGTAGTGGTAGATGTTCATTACAAAAGACATTTCTCATACACATGGAATGCTTGGAAGTTTACAATGCTGGAAAAAGTAAGTGACGGGAGGAAATGATGCAATGGAGGGCAGCTGCTCATGCAGTATAGTGGAATGACGACGATGGAAAAATGGGCAACTTCAAAACAATCTCCGCTCCACTTTCAGGTCTGTTTACTCTAAGACAGGACACACTGAGATCCTAGAACGTTGGCAGCAAAAGAGGGGAAAATGGTCATAGAGATTTAACCGGCTTTCCAGGCCCCCAAGATTGGTCATGCATGTATTTCTCCGTCACAAGATGAAATGTTATATTTTTAGGTACCACACATGGTATGCCATTGTGGCTGGCAGGACAGGCAGCATTTGTGCATTCACAGAGAAATACATCCTCCATGGTGATTCTTCACAAATATGTTAACTCCTTCATGTTTTAAAGCCACTGATCAATTTGGAGTGACAAAATTGTTGTTCTTTTAAGGTACAAATACACTCGAAAAAGACTCAAGGGGTCCTCAGGTTGGCAGTGAATGGGGGAATGGGAGTCAGGAATTGGTCCCTCTATGCTACGCTTGTATCTATCGGTTAGGCTAGGATTTGGCTACTGTTGCAAGCAGAACGACTACTAGAACAGTCACACAGAAAAGACAAACTCCATGCAGACACTGAACACAAGGATGCAAAACAACAAGTTTTCCAGAACTTGCGACAGGGAATGGGGGTGGAATGATGGACAGGTCTTCTTTACTGATCCTTCTCTCAAATGGACGCGTTCAAGTCCTCCCATCTTGAAACTCTTGCACGAGGCGTCTGAAGCCTTCAAAACTGGGGTTTGCACTCCCCTACTTAATCTCACCTTCTTCAACAAGGCTGATCAAAGCAGTTATACATCTGTAAGCATTTTGGTGATGTTAACATAGTTAGTGTTGGTTAGGGTGCAGTTGCCGGTCTTGATGTTCTCCTCTCGAAAGTCCTCGTTGCTGTTGTTCACAGCTTCTTGAATTTCCATGTAGTCAGACTTGCTCATGGTTGACCCGCTGCGGCTCTTTTTCAGATCCTCCGAGGAGTCTATCTTGGGGACGCTGGTCACGTTAAGGTACTGGGCCTGTTCCTCGCCTTCTGTCTCTCGATGGTAGAAGTAGTTGAAGTTTGAGACTATGACAGGCACGGGCAAGGCAATGGTCAGCACACCAGCGATAGCACACAAGGAACCCACAATTTTGCCACCGATTGTAGTTGGAACCATGTCACCGTACCCTACTGTCGTCATTGTGACCACTGCCCACCAGAAGGCATCGGGGATGCTAATAAACTGCGAGTCAGCCTCGTCTGCCTCTGCGAAGAAGACGGCACTCGAAAAGAGGATGACTCCGATGAAGAGAAAGAAGATAAGCAGCCCTAGCTCCCTCATGCTGGCCTTGAGCGTTTGCCCGAGAATCTGCAACCCTTTCGAGTGCCGGGACAGTTTGAAGATCCTGAAGACTCGTACTAATCTGATGACCCTCAAAATGGCAAGTGACATGGCTTGCTGCCCTTGCTGACCATCCTCTGGCTTCTCTGCTAGCTCTGTGCCCAAGGTGATAAAGTAAGGTATTATAGCCACAATATCAATGATGTTCATTATATTGACAAAGAAGCCTGCTTTGCTGGGACACGCAAAGAACCGCACCAGGAACTCGAAGGAGAACCATATGATGCAAAGGGTCTCCAGGATAAAGAAAGGGTCAGTAAAGTAGGAGGAAGTGTAGCTTTTTGTTGAGTTGGAGCCCATGGGAATTTTGTCCAGGTCCAGGTCCTCACTGCGAAAAACTGGAAGTGTCTCCAGGCAAAAACTGACTATAGATATGAGAATGACCATGACGGAAATGATGGCAATAATCCGGGCAGGCCCTGAACTTTCAGGATACTCAAAGAGCAGCCATACCTGCCTCTGAAACTCATTTTCTGGCAGGAGTTTCTCCTCTTCCTTAATAAATCCTTCATCCTCCCTGAACATCTCGATGGCTTCTTCCCCGAGCTCATAAAAACGTATCTCCTCAGAAAAAATATCCAATGTCACATTGACAGGCCTCCGCAGCCTGCCACCTGACTGGTAGTAATACAGAATGGCGTCAAAACTTGGGCGGTTCCTGTCAAAAAAGTACTCGTTCCTCAGAGGGTCAAAATAGCGCATTCTCTTTTTGGGGTCCCCAAGCAATGTCTCTGGGAACTGAGACAGAGTTTTGAGCTGCGTCTCAAAGCGCAGGCCAGAGATGTTAATGACCACCCTTTCACAGCACTCATGGTCTGGTTCCGGGTCATACGTGTCCTGTGGCTGACCCGGAAGAGCTGCGGCTTCATCACCTGGGTCGCCTGTGGCAACAGTCATGCTGTGAATGAATGCAACCTGCAGTTTGTGGTCAGGATGCGACGATGTTGCCTCTAAAAGTTTGTGGGAAAGTAGCAGGGAAATTTGGGGCTTCCTTTCACTGGTTAACACCTCCCTCTTGCATCAGAACTCAGGAAACACTGAAAGAAATATAAAGCAGAAAAAAAGATTACTTAGGCCAACAAGCATTCTTTTCAGCATGCACACTACAACAATGCAATGTGCTTACTAAATATGAATTTATTCCACTCTACTGTGAGTTTATTTGGATTCCTCACAATTCATAAAGAACTCATTTTGTTTTTGAACTAATATAGCAAGTTACTCAAACACCATCAAATCAGCAAAGAAAGTGAAGAGACATCAAAGCACTGCACAAGGATCCAAAGCATGACTGCTAAGGAAATACACATAAAGCATGGCTACAGAAAACCAGGGCATCTAAAAACATCTATCAATCACATGGAGAAGTCAGCCTGACCACTTTACACATTGTATTTGCTTTTATCTTCCAAGTAGATCAATACTTGCCATGGCAAGACTGTATAATTCCTCTTAGGATTCAGTTATGCACTGTAAATCTAATAACAGCCCGAGTGCACTTAAATCATAATTGGATATTCCAAAACCTCCCCAAATGTATTTCGCCAAGAGAGCAAGACTGCTTGAGATAGAAAAGTTGAAGAAATGCAACACTGTCTACCTTAGTTCCCCAAAAATAGGTAAATATATGTTGACAAATATATGTAAAAAAAACAAAAAACATATACGTCTATGTTTACATGCACATCATTTTCCAATTAAGGTCTGTATAGTGTATACCATTTAGGGCTGTAGTCTGAAAAATAACTTTTCATGCTGTACAATAATTGCAGTATTTTTGTATTGTTTTGGGAAATACTGCAGATGATCTTGTAATATATTTAGGCAATAGTAATTTATTTGTAATGTAATTAAGTAGGAGGATCACATAGCCTCATTGCTCCATAAATGTGCTTCTTCAATAGCATGATTTTTTTTTTTTTTTTTTTTTTTTTTACAAATGTGGTTATCTATCATCTAGAATTACATATGCATATATAAAGGAATGTTAAATTATGGTGGATTTCTGGAGTAAGGTGTTGATTATATGATCCAACATTGTAATTTGGATAATTTGCCATAGAAACCAGAATATTGGTTATCAGTTATGTGGTTAATATCATGTTAATGTGTGCATAATGGGAATATAAACAAATTCTGATCAGTACTGGACTATTCTTGTGCATCTACAATAACTGCGGTCAGTGTCTCTACTGCTTAAACTAGCCTCACAGTTTGCTAGGCTGCTCTTAATTGTTTTAAGCTGGTCTCCCAGCCTGCCTAGCTTAGGCTGGTTTTAGCAGGGGGTGGTCATCTAAATCACAGACAAACATATGAATCATTGCAGTGTGTCTAATTAAACATATTCATCCAGCTTCAGTGTGTTATTCAAATACAAAACAACTTGAAGCGTCCATGAAGTCAGTCAGCTCAGCATCCACAGACAGTATAACTACAATAAGCAAAGAGTAGGTTACGCAAGCTTACCTGCAAGCACCAAGGGTCCCCAAAGCGCCGAGAAATCATTTGCTAAATGATTATGTTTACATGACACCAGCAGGACTAATAAAACGTCTCGTTGCCAGGGTCAGTGGTGTCTTTCAGCAGCCATTCATTACAGGTACTGCAATGATCCTGGTGTTCCTCCCTCCCGCTGCGCCAGATCTGCCGCGCCGGACTCGAATATATCCGCCCGTATGCGCCTTCAGGACAAACGGGAAACATACAGCAGCGTGTCTCAAAGAAATGAAAGGAGGCAAAGCGGAGAGGACTCCCTTATGGCGTTATTTGCAAAGAGCTTCCCATTGAAACGGTCCAAAGATGCTAAGGTCAGCAAAATCTGACGCCCCCTGTGTCCTCACAGTGTTGTCTCGACTCAATACAGAGATCTGCAAAGAAACAGGGGAGCTGTTTGCGTTGGGCGTCGCCTCAAGCATGCTCACATTACACAAGATAGTAACATTTAACGCAAGAGACTGAGGACAATTGCCTGAATACGCGTGGCCGCTCGAGTTTGGTGGCCAAAATGATGCTCTGAGGAGTGGCAACATCTTGTTGTTGAGCAAACGCGCTCATCTTATGGGCAAAAATCCATAGAGCATCACGTTTCAGATGTTCCCAGTCTTAATTTTGCTGTTTTTTTTTGTTTTTTTTTCCCGTTGCGCAAAATCAGCGATCCTTTTAAGCTGTTATCCAATTGTCCAAAATTTTTATTTTTTTTATTACAGGACACATTCAGATTCCAGACTCATGCACCCATGAAAAGCACATCACACCAGCTGTGATCAGTGTTTTAACCCCTTCAAGCAAGCGCGAGGCGTCTGCAGCGACATGCTTCAGCAATAGGTTCCTCTGTCTAGGTGGATGATAAAAGCATGCCCATGCATTACTGTGCTAAAGGCATTCACGCATTTCGTTTCACTCAAGACATTGATGCATCAAAGCATGCATAAAAAATAAATAAAAAAGTCAACCTTCCCGAGTTGTTTTCAAGATGCAAAATATCCATTAAAATATGCACAGGGATTCCTCGTGCGTTTACTTGTGCTCTCCTCCTTCATTTTAGGGAGTGGCGCGGCGTGAGCGAGCCATTCCATTTCAAAGTACAACTTTTCGTCTTTTACTCATAATTATTGTGTTAGAGCGAGCGGTTCAGGCTGCAGTTGGGCACTGCTGCGCATACAAAGGGACTACAGTGAGCTGTGCTGCTGCTGCTGCTCACCACCACTCCTTACCACTATACAGCGTGGGCAAATTAAAGGGGAAGCGCCTCCTCTGCGCTAATTCAGCTGCTGCTACTGGTACCTCACTGCATCTGGGATCAGTATGAGCATTATCAGAGTAAATCACATTTATTTCCGTTTATTAAAATATGCATTTGTCGAAATATTTATTAAAATATATATATATATTTATTTAAAATAGTATGTGCAATATTTTAAAACAAATAATATTGATGATGATAATAATAATAACCTTGAATAAATAAACTTGAATAATTATAATATGTATTATTATTATTATTATATTTTTACGATATGAAGTTGTCATGTTACACATTTTTATGTTTAATATAATTGTTAATAATAAATAAATCATATAATTATTTAGATATATGAATGTTACACATATTTATCATTAACATGTAAAAAATAGTAGGCTATTCCTGTCCAAATGACCTTTTTATCATTTTACTTATAACTCTAATTATTTATAACTCATTTTTATTCATTATTCTAAAAAATAAAATAAATAAATGTAATAATGTTATTTATATATTTATTTTATTTTTATTGATAATTTATAAAATATTTATTGATTAAAAATATGTATTAAAATGTTAATATATTTTAAAATATATCATGCAATATTCTAAAACAAATAATAATAATAATTATTATTATTATTACTTTACAATATAAAGCTGCCATATTACAACTGTAATAACTTGTATATTTTATATAATTGTTTATAATAAATATCAGATAATGATTTAATTATATAAATGTTACATTCATTATTAACATGTACACAATAGTATTCCAGTCCAATTGCCCTTTTATTATTTAATTTATTACTCTAAATTGTATTCATTATTCTAAAATAGTATAAATAAATAATATGTGAAAATAATTCAATGTCATATTAGAAAATTAATAATAAAATTAATATTTGGGGGGGGGGGTGACAATGCAAAGTAAATAATACCTAATGTGATTAATTCTTTTATATTTAAATAAATATATTTATGACAATTATTGTTTAAAGATTATGTATTATTATATAAATATTAAATTAATAATTTATTATTAAAATGTGATATTATTTTATTTATTACTGGTGCTTAAACCAAATGTAAGCTACATTTGGACGTGGGCTTTTCCAACTGTACCAGTAAAACCTTGAACATCCTAGCAACTGCATATGAACATACTAAACCAATTCGAAACAACTTAGAAATCATATAGCAATGCACTGCCAACCAACCAAAACACATTAGCACTGAAACAGCAACGTTTACACGAGCATCAGAGCTCATATATTCTTTAGAAACAGAAAAAAATCTATTTATAGACATCTGTAGTATATGTAATAAATATTTACTGAACATTATTATTTAATTACTTGTGATTATAAGTAGCACACTTTGACAAAGAAAGCAGACACATACAGTAACACAGACCTAAGGCCTCTTAAATGTAAGTAAAATTTAACCTTGATGTACTGGAGTTGAACTAATACACATATTTCTCCTCAGCTCTTTACATGTGAATAATGATGTGCTAAGCATAATTAACAGCACTTTTTTCCTTCATACTTGCCTGACTCACTAATGAGTCCATACATCTCTGGATTTCGAGCATTGGTGTAATACATGAAGAACAAAGACTTTGGGAAAACTTGCTGCCACTGAATAGCATTTTGAATCTAGCATATGCATTTAGTCAGTCATATCAGCGTATGTTGTATTCTTTTGCACACATATGCATTTCAGACTTGCTAGAAACCTGTGATAATTCATAGAGAGGCCTGGCTGCTGCTAGACCCGAATATGTCTGTTCATTTCTAAAGGGAAATGAGGAATGGGTAGCGTGAAGCTACAATGGGTACATTAGGGAGGTGCTGAAGTCTCTCAGGGAACCGTTGCTCTGTTTGTGCACGCGAGAGAGGACGAACTGTGCGTGCCTGCTGTGTGCACATATATCGAGAGCGGCTGATTGCACACTGCCACTGCATGTTTACTAAAGCAGCAAAATAAACACCATCTGATGAACTGTGCCAAATATGTAGCCTTATTGATAGCGCTGGACTGATGTGATGATTTGATGAAAGTGGGTATTATGGCTCGATGTTTGGATAAGGAGATGAGGAGATCAGGGTTTATGGTGACTGACTGATTTGTGATGAGGACAAGGTTGAAAGGTGAAACCACCTCCATTTAGACTGTTACAGTTTTTCTCAATTGCTTTGGCTCACTGTCATGGTGAAAAAACAACTAAACATTTTGACCAGTGTGGCTCACACGATGACAAAAATACTTTATATTTTGGTGGCCTTGGCCAAATTACTGACACGATAACTAAGTTTTGAAGCATGAATGAAATGTTTTGGGTGAGTAACTACATTTTGCAGACATGCAATAAAGTTCTGAAGTTCCAGCAAACAGTTGTGACATTTGCACTCACAGTTTAGAGAATGTTAAGATTGTTTCGAAAAATGTGCCAAAGCAATTGAGAAAAACTGTAAAGAGACAGTTTGTTTGCTCATTATAGTGTTCTGAAAGAGTACGCTTTTTTATTGTTTATTTTTTTTATTGTTTTGTTCTCTTTTAAACTTTTTAAGTTTTAAAGAATATTTATGTTTTTTTTCATACAATGACAGTTACCACAACTGGCAATACTGAATGTGTACTTGTAGTGTGCTTCAAATCTATAGATAGATAGATAGATAGATAGATAGATAGATGGATAGATGGATAGACGGATAGACGGATAGATAGATAGATAGATAGATAGATAGATGGATGGTTGGACGGATGGACGGATAGATAGATAGATAGATAGATAGACGGATAGATAGATAGACAGATGGATAGATAGATAGACGGATAGATAGATAGAATCGATAGAATGATAGATAGACGGATAGATAGACAGATAGATAGATAGATAGATAGATAGATAGATAGATAGATAGATTTAACCATGTTTTAGTTTACCATAAATGCTTGTCAAGTACATTCAGAAGTACATTTTAAACATATTTCAAAGACAAAAGAATGATGGATTTTAGATAAAGAGGTACGTAATTCTTAAGTCAAAAAAGTCAAATAAATAGATACTATAATACATTTTTCATTTAATTTTAAATAAAATCTAATGAAGTGTCTGAAAACATTACATTCAGTTCGCACGTAAGTATATGTAAAAATAAAATAAAATTGAATATGCTAAAGTGTACTCGTGTTTGTTTGAGGAACACATCAAAATGTATAATATTCAATGAAAATGTTCTCCTGTCACTCTCTATTCTGCATATTCAAAGTGGCACATCATTTTAATGTTCATGTATGACATACAATCAGTGACTCCAAAACGAGTACATTTTTAAGTCTGAAGATGATTTAGAATAGTGTACTTCTGTAGCTCTATAGACTACTTTAATGATACTTTAATGGTTCTTGAACTGTTTATTTATTTATTTTGTCCATTGATTGAGCCATTTTACCTCCTTTTCTACCTCAAAATCAGAATGCAAGAGAATTATAATGCCCTCTTTGGTCTCAGTCTGTCTTCCCGTTATGACAAATGGAGTGATAGTTAATGGACACATCACAAATGGAGGTGCTGTAGGACTCAAGCTAGTGAAGTGCAGTTCCTGAGATGGCCAGAAATAATGTTTACCTGCTTACAGAGTGATATAATGAAGTTTCAATTCAACCGAAACAGATTCTCTTTGAAAAACAGCTAATGGTAACATACTAATTTTCAGTGGATTAACTAAACTTGGTCACATCATGCTCCATTTAAAACTATATATAGTTTTGTTTATTTGGATAGCTGAGACTTGTTAACTGAAGTTTGGATTTGATCCAAATATTCATGTTCCCTTCTTCATTGCCGTCCATCTCCACACAGCAACAGCTATATACAGTACATCTTAACTCACTCTGTAGGGTCGTCTGCAGTCCTCCCTGACATTCTGCTAATTATTTATGAGGAAACATGCCATTATAAGGAAAGCATATAAAATGCAGCGTCTTCCCCCAAAAAAGACAGGCTAACAAAAAGGTTTGCATTGTATTAGCTTGACTGTCTTGATTATTCTTTGAAGATTTATGACTGCATGCATTCTTATTTATTGGTTTCATTTTTGATACTTTGACTTTATAATTGAAAATTTGACTTTATGCCACTATGGTAATTGTTAATCATGTTGAACATTGACATAAGAAACGTTAATATAACAATATAATAATCAGAAATGTTTCTTGAGCAGCAAATCAGCATATCAGAATGATTTCTGAAGGATCATGTGACACTGAAGACTGGAGAAATTATGCTGAAAATTCAGCTTTACATCACAGCAATAAATTATATTTTAAAATATATTACAATAGAAAGTAATTTTGATCAAATAAATGCAGACTTGGTGAACATAAGAGACTTCTTAAAAAAAAATTCCATACATTCCATCTTACCATTCATAAGTCCAACATGCAATATGAAAGGTAAAATATAGAAACATCAAACCATTATTTTGACCATCAGATACTGTAATTAAACCTGCACCAACCAACTGAGAACAGTTCATCTTTTCAATAAAACCTTTATTACAGTTGTTGTGTACTATTTTGTTGTGTTATTCAATTATAATTCAAATGTCTCAATTGCTATGTTATTCAATTTTAAAATATCTTAATAATGTTGGGAGTTTTTAATATTACCGGTACTTAGTGCAGTCCTACGCAATTTCACATACCAATCAAAAATATAACAGATTAAATTGTTAGTAATATTTTGAAGGGTTTGCATATGTGTATTTTTGTAACAGCGTGCGTGTTTCAGGTGCGATATGGCAGTGAGATTGTGATCGTGCCCTTTCGAGCTGGGACCGATGTGCTCAGGAGACCTTGATGCTTCACCGTAGCAACCAGTGCAGGAGACTGCAGCATACAATGACTCAGACTAGCATTAATTCTTTAACCACACACACACTACAGATCACAAAACACTTACCAATATTCATCCCTTTATGTCTATACAGTGTTTTAAAGTGGATACACAGTTTTTCTTTTATTATGCAGCGACACAATTTCCTAAAATAGCTCAGTTTTAAATAACTCAAAATGGCTCCACTTTTGCTCTTCATTTCCAACATAAACACAAGCGGATACACTCTGGCTGTTTGCCAGAGCTAGTGATATGCTATAGTCTAATTTAAAGGGGTCATAGGATGCCCATTTTTCCACAAGTTCATATGATTCTTTAGGGTCTTAATGAAAAGTCTGTAACATAGTTTGGTTAAAATTTCTCAATGGTACTGTAAAAAACACCTTTTTTACCCTGTCAAAAACAGTTATTTTCAGAGCACGCAGTTTTGTAGCATTTTCCTTTAAATGTTAATGAGCTCTGCTGACCCCGCCCCTCTCTTCCGAGCCGCTCTCAGAGAGACTGTCTACTTTAGCCGCATTCATCGTGAAACTTGCTAATTAGCACATTATTTGGAAAGGTGATTTGCAATTATACTCACTTCTTCTGTCGGTGAAGCTGGATCACGAATGATTCGCACGAACATAGACGCATTTATGTAGATCGGGGGCGCATTCCCTTCAAAAACAAACATAATCCACTGCGTCTTCAGCAGATTACAAAAAAAAAACCACTGGGTGGATTTTTATCATTTTAGGGTGGTTGTGTACACACACATTTCAGTTCAAACAACTTGTAAAAGTGCATAGCATCATATGACCCCTTTAAGAGGAGTAATGGAAACACCACACAGAATGGGGACAGGAAGCCTGTTAGCGGAGAATCTCCCTGTGAGATAATATCTGCGCAACATAATTGGTTTACACATTATGGCATCACTTCCGTCTGGGCGGTAACTCCACTCCTCCCCTATCATGCATTTCAGCAGGTCTGGGTTCCACATACAGCCAACCCAGTGTCATATCTCTGAATGGATAATTTCTATTGATTTTAGGCAAGAGCTCACTTCACAAATACATTGACTGGAACAAAACAGCCCGGGTTGGTCAGATCAATTTGGCTTTCACGAGCTCTGTGATTAGATGCGTGTTCAATACAATGCAAACAGCGAAGGCACACGCTTATATGCATTTTCACACCCGCCGTTTTGTGTCCTTGAATGCGTGGGAGTGAACACATCAATTCAGTTGACACATCAAGGTCATTGGGTTCGATTTGCATTTCCTTTTTGTCCCAGGACACAAAGTCACTTTTTCTAATGCTGTGACACCGTTTCTGAAGCAGGCCTTTCTCTCTCGCTCTCTCTCGGGTTGTACTTACGCCCAGAGGAGACTGTGAGGAAAGAGCACCTGCCGCAGCGACAGGGAGCACTTTCACTCATCACCTCTGGCACACTATTAAGATGTACCTGCTCCCCTTGCTGTGCACTAGGTCAAACAAGAATAAATTAGGGATGGTGCACAGCAAGCAAACTACAGCAAACTGGGGCAGAAACTTGTGCTGGCAGACGTAAAGCCAAACCAGATGGAAGAACTACAACTTTTGCCTCAATAAACTCCTAATCTGCTGCTTATTAATAGTAAGGTAGTTGTTAATTTTAGGTATGGTGTAGGATTAAGGGATCTAAAATATGGTCATGCAGAATAAGACATTAATATGCGCTTTATAAGTACTAAAAAACAGCCAATATGCAAGTAATGTGCATGCTAATAAACAACTAGTTAATAGTGAGAATTGGTCCTTAAACTAAAGTGTTACCATTAATTCAAATTAAATAAAATGTATTACGCAACATATTACACAAAATTCTAATTGGAATTACATATCTGTAATATATTTTTGACAACTGAGCAGAATTGGCTAGATTTGAATTTTCTACAGTCCCTTGTGAAAAAGAAGCACACTTTAGCATACATTTAAAGTATACTTATGTCTGAGCTGAATGTAATATTTTCAGACACTTAATTGCATGTTAATTGCAATTAAATAAATATGAATATAGTTTTAATTTCAGCTAAAATTAAGAGTACTTTTTGACCCACTTAAATAGAACTTAAGTACATCTTTATATGTAATTTCATAATTAATTCCATAGTCTTTGAAATATGGTTAAATGTACTGCTGAACATGTACTGACAAAATTACGATAACCTAAAATATACTTGAATTCATTTCTATTAAAACGTGTATGTCATGTGTTTAAATATATTTGTAATTACACATTTGTAATGAAGTTATAATTTAGTACATTTAAAATATATTAACCTTAAATGAAATATTGACTAACATTGCAGTTAAAATTAGAATCAAGTACTTCACATGTGCTTTAGTATGTTAGTCAACACATCAAATAAGTGTACTTCTTTAAAGCACAAAGCACACTGTACTTCTTGCGGACCAAAGTCTGAGCACTCAGCTGCCTTGATTTGACAAGGAATAAAACTACACACACACAAAACTACAGGCATTTTTAGTTTTTTAAAACACTTCATTCTGTATGATTTGTAAGCTGTTTTCCCCATGGGGACAAAAAAAAAAAGTCCCACAAGGTCAAAATGTACTGATATAATATCCGTGTGGGGACATTTGGTCCCCGTAATGTTGGAAATACCAGGACCACACACACTCAAAATATTGAATTATCATGACTTTAAGTACATTTTCTAAGTGCCAAGAAAAACCATGACATTAAATCAAAAAACAGTGTAGTTTAACAGCATAACCTTTTGAAGATCTCTTTCATCAGGACCTGTTTGCTTGGTGTGTGGGGGCCGAGCTATCAGAAAATGCCACATGTCTTCCCAGTGTGAACTCTGAGATGTGGGCTATGAGACTATATCTTGTTGGAAAGGCCTCCGGGGATTTCTGTGTGATGGACCATGCAATGGAAAAAAGGTAGAGCCAGGCCTGGAGGACAAAGGAAACCCCCTTCAGCTCCAGTATAAGCGGTTCTCTCTCCAGCAGACAGTATCTCGGCAGGATCCTGGAACAATCCCTCCAGTGTGGCATCCTGTGTGGAAGAAGCCGGCAGTGTGGGATGGACATGGAGAAGACCATCTGGTTTGAGTCAGTTAGGACTTCATAAGGGGATTTATAGGAGTGTGTGTGTGTGTGTGTGTGTGTGTGTGTGTGTGTGTGTGTGAAATGACTGATGGAGTGTGTTATGGGAGCAGGTGCGAACATTCAGACCCAGTGGAGTGGATAACCGCTCAAGGCAGATTCACTTGTGAACACTGTAGGCTATAGCATAGAAAATGACTGACGGGCCTTTGTTTGGTGGCGTTATGGTGGGCACAAGTCGCACACAGATTAACATTTATGTAACTGTGCCTTGCATGATAACAGTTCATTCAGTTATTAGAAGCAATCATTAAATAGTAAACACCTATACACAAGCGAGAGATAGAAGGACTCCATCTGGTCACAGTGTGACAGCGTCTCCTTCAACTCTCTCTCCGAAATGGTGACAATCCAACCCATCTGTGGCCACAACATGACAGCCATAGAAACTATCCGCTCAAGCGTCATCAGCTGTAGGCAGGGCTTCCATTCCCTAGACTATGTGACTACAAATTTGATCTTCAATATTACGTAGGAGAAAATGAACACTCAGAAGATTGATGTAGTCAGGTCAGAAATTAAGCAATTAGGTAAATAAAGGAACGTGAATATTTCATTACACTACTGTTCAAAAGTTGGGGTCGGTAAGATTGATTTATTTATTGAAATTATTACTTTTTTATTAATTTATTCAGCAAGGATGCATTAAATTGATCAAAAGTGTCAGTAAAACATTTATAATGTTACAGAGGATTTCTGTTTCAAATAAATGAAGGAATCCTAAAATGTATTATGGTTTCCACAAAAATATTAATCACCACAACTTTTTTCAACATTGATAATAATAAGTAATGTTTCTCATAGTCAGCATATCAGAATGATTTCTGAAGGATCATGTGCCACTGAAGACTGGAGTAATGATGCTGAAAATTCAGCTTTGCCATCATAGAAATAAATTAATATTTTAAAATATTAAAATAGAAAACTAGATTTTAAATTGTAATTTATTTCACAATATTACTCTGTTTCTGAATTAATAAATGTAGCTTTGGTGAGCATGAGAGACTTCTTTCGAAAACATTAAAAAAACACCTGATTTAAAAAAAAAAAAAAAAGTAAGAATAAGCACAGATTCAGCCCTTCAAGAGCATCTACAACAGAAAAATGCATCATGATCTAAACATTTCAGGAAGTCAGCAGTTATAATCTGCTATTTCATGAGAAATGCACATTGGGGACAAAAGTCACTGAGGAATACTTCATATCTTTTGCTGATTTTGAAAAATTAGGTTTACACCCTCTCAAGTTGTTCCAAACCTTTATGCAACTCAAAAGGAGATAGTTTGAAGAATGTACTAGTTGCTCTTTTCCATACACTTACAATAAATGTGGCTTTGGAAGTCATTAAACACATTTGCATTCACATTCCAAGCACATTCTTCGAAACGTCTCTTTTTGCGTTCCTCAGACGAAAGTAAGTCATACAGCTTTGGAACAACATGAGGGCAAGTAAATGATGACAGAGTGTTAATTTTTTGTTGAATTTTAGTTGAGTTTAGCTCTGGGCTTCACAAAGCATTATCTCCTCGACTTGTATCCTGTTATTTTAAAATAACCAGTGTATAGTAATGAGTGAGCAGTCTTCATCTGTATTTAGTTTCGGTGACTCATATCGTGCAGTGGCATGCATACGGGTGGCGCCCCACTATTCACATTTAGTATTAAGAGTATATCACTCCAGAATGCGACAAGGTATCAGTCACAGATAAATCCACAAATATTTTCTATCAAAATTAAATGAAACAGAGCTAAACACAACAACGCTCTGGAGAACTGTATCCACTTGAACTAAAGATTCTCTGCAGTATTTGAAGGTCGTGCAACTGGGCCACTGCAGCACGCCTGGCTTTTTCAAAGGCACATTGAACTATAAAACACTGAAAAAGAAATAGTACAAACATTACTGTATTTTAATACTATTTTCGTTTAAGGGTATCAGTGTAGCTTTGCATCCTGTAGTTGCATCGTGTTGCTCTAATGAAGCAGATAACCGTTATGACACAAAACACCTGTTCGCTAACACTGTGCAGTTTGTCTGGCAGAAGGAATGCACGTAATGAATTTACTTAATATAAAAGAGTTTTAATGAAAATGTATGCCCTTATTCCTACTATGAAGTAACTGTTTTACAAGCAATAAGGCACTGTGCTGTATATATATATATATATATATCGTTAAAATACAAAGCTAATTTGGAATGACTGTCAATGGAAAAGATGTTTGCAAAAGATTTGCAGCCACATGATGTAGTTACTGAAAGCACTTTCTGCCTCAGAATAAAAAAAAAAAATGAAAAGGTAATTATGAGATAAAGTTTAAAGTAAGAAAATATTTATGATCAATAAAGTCACAACTGTAAAATATAAAGTCACTTTTGTGATATTGACACAATATCAATATGATATGTAAATTCACAATTGTTAGATATACTGTAAAGTCAGATTGTGAGATATCAAGTCAAAATGATGAGAAATAAGGTCGCATCTACAAGAAAAACAGTTTTAAAATATAAAGCTGCTGTTTTGATATAACAATGTCATTATACGATGTTAATTCACATTTGTGACAAAGTCAGAATTGTGAGATATTCAGTTGCAACTGTGAGATTTATACTCAACTGTGGAGAAATATACTCACACATATAAGATATAAAGTGAAATTATAAGATAGAAAATCACAATTATGAGAACTAAAGTCACATTTACAAGACTTACATTTGCAAAATATAAATCTGCTATTGTGACACTGTAGTCAAATTGTGAGATAAAGTCAAAATTGTGTTTTAAGTTGCAATTGTGAGATACTAAAACAATTTTAAGTTGTAGTCAAATTGTGAGACATAAAGAGACATTTACAAGAAAAATGTTGTAAATTTTGTAAAATAATGATCGCTGTTGTGATCAGTGTTGGGAAGGTTACTTTGGAAATGAAATTGGTTCCAAATTACAAGATAAGCCTGCAGATGGATCCACACGTCTCACGTCTCGTCAGCCCCGTTACAGTAATGTAACTGATTACATCTGATTACTTTTCCAGCGAATGTGTTCAACTGTTACTCATTTTGAAACATTTAAAGCAGGTAGGGTTAACCTCACAGTAGTGCTCAACACTGATTACTGTCAGACTATCAGAATCATTCATCATGTGAATTAAGATTATAATAATTCAATTTTAAAGCACAGTCATCACAAAATCAGACTTTAGCACCTCTTTTTACTTTGAGATCATTCTAATACAGATTTAAAATCATAATAAGAAATAGTTTCATAGCTAACACACTGTTTTTGACGTCAAATCTTTGCATAGCTGTGACAGGAGACACTGGAATCTAACAATGCCTCGGAAAAAAACAGTTCATCTTAAAATATACAGCATATTCATAAACCCAAATAGGAAATAAAACAGTTATCAGATAAGCAGGAGCATTCACTCCTGAAATATTGGTGTCTCATATTTTAGAGCAGTCAATGCAATTTGGGATAGAAATCAATTAAATCTGCATGTATGTGTGTGTGTGTGTGTGTAAAAAAAATTATATATATATATATATATTCAGATGTGACCCCTTTGTAGTCGTTAACATTTTCGCAAGCAACTGTAATTCAGTTGCACATTTTTTCTCAGTAACTGTAACGGATTACAATAGTTACTCCCCAACACTGATTGTGATATAGTAACAATATCATTATGATATATAAATTCACATTTGTGAGATATAAAGTCAGATTGTAAAACATGAAGTCAGATTGTGAGATACTGAATCACAATTGTAAGATTTAAAGTCACATTGTGAGAAATTAACTCAGTTGTCAAAGTATTAAAAAAGTCACATTTACAAGAAAAACATCACAATTATAAAATATAAGGCTGGAATTTTGATACAGTCACAATTGTAATTGTTATGGATTTTAAGTTTGCAATCGTGAGTCACAATTACTCTGAGGCAGGAACAGGCTTTCATATGGTACATCACAGCATCTACCTGCTAAAACTAACCAGCCAGACCTGACCCAAAGACATCCACTTGGGACCAATGGCTAAAAAATAGATACATATAAAAAACAATGTGTCTTGTGAATGAACAGCCCTTAAAAACACAAAATTCACAATATAGCACGGCCTCTTGTACTTTATTGCTTACTTGTACTTGATGCAGTATTTCAGACATTGCATCAACACAACAGCCTCCGTGTGATGAATGCCATGTGACGAAAGGATTCCACATGTAAATAACGGCCATTAGAATGATAGAAGTTGGCATGTGACACACGGACAGATGGGACCAGAGAAAGACACGAGTAACCAACGCCACTCAAAAATGACAAGGAGGCATCACGTTTATGATGATCAGTTTATAGAGCAACGTCAAAGACGACATCACAGCCTGACGACACATGACAACTGATGGAGCTAGCATAACTAGCACTGCCCTCCACACTGCTGGGCTACGGCGGTGGGAGCGTGTAGGAGCACTTATGTGGAGTTTACAGTCTTACATTTAGCAGCAGAAACAGCACATCAACACAGGAGTCCATCTTCTTTTGGTAAAAAGACAGAATACTGAACATAGAAAAGGCAAGTGGTGCGCTGGGGCTGTCTAGCCAGGGGGAAATCAGGGCCCGGAGGCTGGACGAGGGGGATTTTATTTATTTTTTGAAGGCACCTCCTCTCAGAAGTGTGGAGGAGAAGGGAACAGTCCACGAGCCCCTACGTTTGGCAAGCTGGGGTCCACACAGGCAATCCGGCCTCCAGAGATTAAACTCCTTTAAAGCTTCATCCGCTTCTGTCTCCTTCCTCACTGCTGTGCTCACGGTTTCAAAGAAGCTTTACAGTTAATGTTTATAATATAATGCATTTAGCTGATTAGTGCTGGATGATAATATAGGTACATTCAGTGATGATATAAACAATCCTGATTTTCACACACACTCACACGACTCCTGTATGTCTCTCTGCAGGACGATAACTCCATGTTCTTTCAGTTCGGACCCTCCATCGAGCAGCAGGCGTCTGTCATGCTCAACATCATGGAGGAGTACGACTGGTACATCTTCTCCATCGTCACCACATACTACCCCGGCTACCAGGACTTTGTTACCAAGGTAAAGATGCTGTGTGTGTGTGTGTGTGTGTGCGCAGTGTTGGGAAGGTTACTTTGGAAATGTAACAGGTTACAGATTACAAGTTACTTTATCTAAAATGTAATAAGTAGTGTAACTATTCAATTACTTTATTAAAGTGATGTAACTGATTACTTTCTGGATTACTTTTATGCATTTCTAATGTTTTCAACTGTTAATCATTTTCAAACATGTAAAGCAGGCAGGGTTTAACCTTACAGTAGTATTTAACACCGATTACTGTCAGAATCCTTCATCACTTGAATTAAGATTATAATAATTTAATTTTAAAGCACAGCCACCACAAAATCAGACTTTAGCACTTTGTTTGACTTTGAGATCATTCTGAGGTTAAATACAGGTTTCAGATCATAACAAGAAATAGTTTAATAGCTATGATGCTGATATTGAAATTAAATAGTTGCTTAGTTTTAACAGAAAACACTGGCAAAAAAACAGTTAATCTTAAAAAATATGCATAAACCCAAATAGGAAATAAAACAGTTATCGAACAATCATGTGTCGATAACTGTGTCCCAAACTCCTGAAATATTGGTGTCTCATATTTTAGAGCAGTCAATGCAATTTGGGATAGAAATCAATTAAATCTGCATGTATGTGTGTGTGTGTGTGTGTAAAAAAAATTATATATATATATATATATTCAGATGTGACCCCTTTGTAGTCGTTAACATTTTCGCAAGCAACTGTAATTCAGTTGCACATTTTTTCTCAGTAACTGTAACGGATTACAATAGTTACTCCCCAACACTGATTGTGATATAGTAACAATATCATTATGATATATAAATTCACATTTGTGAGATATAAAGTCAGATTGTAAAACATGAAGTCAGATTGTGAGATACTGAATCACAATTGTAAGATTTAAAGTCACATTGTGAGAAATTAACTCAGTTGTCAAAGTATTAAAAAAGTCACATTTACAAGAAAAACATCACAATTATAAAATATAAGGCTGGAATTTTGATACAGTCACAATTGTAATTGTTATGGATTTTAAGTTTGCAATCGTGAGTCACAATTACTCTGAGGCAGGAACAGGCTTTCATATGGTACATCACAGCATCTACCTGCTAAAACTAACCAGCCAGACCTGACCCAAAGACATCCACTTGGGACCAATGGCTAAAAAATAGATACATATAAAAAACAATGTGTCTTGTGAATGAACAGCCCTTAAAAACACAAAATTCACAATATAGCACGGCCTCTTGTACTTTATTGCTTACTTGTACTTGATGCAGTATTTCAGACATTGCATCAACACAACAGCCTCCGTGTGATGAATGCCATGTGACGAAAGGATTCCACATGTAAATAACGGCCATTAGAATGATAGAAGTTGGCATGTGACACACGGACAGATGGGACCAGAGAAAGACACGAGTAACCAACGCCACTCAAAAATGACAAGGAGGCATCACGTTTATGATGATCAGTTTATAGAGCAACGTCAAAGACGACATCACAGCCTGACGACACATGACAACTGATGGAGCTAGCATAACTAGCACTGCCCTCCACACTGCTGGGCTACGGCGGTGGGAGCGTGTAGGAGCACTTATGTGGAGTTTACAGTCTTACATTTAGCAGCAGAAACAGCACATCAACACAGGAGTCCATCTTCTTTTGGTAAAAAGACAGAATACTGAACATAGAAAAGGCAAGTGGTGCGCTGGGGCTGTCTAGCCAGGGGGAAATCAGGGCCCGGAGGCTGGACGAGGGGGATTTTATTTATTTTTTGAAGGCACCTCCTCTCAGAAGTGTGGAGGAGAAGGGAACAGTCCACGAGCCCCTACGTTTGGCAAGCTGGGGTCCACACAGGCAATCCGGCCTCCAGAGATTAAACTCCTTTAAAGCTTCATCCGCTTCTGTCTCCTTCCTCACTGCTGTGGAAAAGAATGGGAGAAGAAACAGGATTAGATGAATGAATGAATGATTAATTAAATTAATTAATAATTAAATTAATTAATTAATTAATTGTAATAATCAGGCATGCTCATTACTGATATTCAAAGGCACAGATACTGGTATAATCTCTAAAAAAAAATATATATATATATATATTCTTAAAAAATAAAATAAAATAAATAAATAAATTCTTGCAGTGCATGTCTGTACAAAACTCACTGCCATAGCTGATATAAAGTCACAATTATAAAGAAAATAAAGTTGCCATTGTAAGAAATAGTCACATATATTCTACAAAAATAAAATTCCTAAGTGTAATAATAAAGCTCAAAATGTGATTTAATATTTTAGAATATAATATACATTGTGAGTAGTCACATATATTCTGAGAAATAAAATTCTAAAGCATAATAACAATAATAATAATAATAAAGCTCACAGTGTGATTTAATATTTTAGAATAGAATAGAATAGAATAGAATCACATTTTGAGATATAAAGTGACAATTATAAAAAAGGAAAGTTACAATTGTGAGAAATAAATTCAATTGTGTGATATTACTTGACAAGTGGTGAGATTCTGGATGTTCTGGAAATTCTGGATGCACTTGATCGAAAACCGAAATGAAAATGCTTTGTAATAATTATTTATTATTTTATTAAATAACTTAAACTAATTTTGTAAGACTTTTTTAATTTAACGCAATAATTTTAATGCATTTAAAAAACACAAGCCAATAAAATAACCACACCTTTATTGAAAGTAACACAATAAAGTTAGACAGAAAATATATTAATATTAAATTACAATATATTATTATTCAACAGAATCAGATATAGGCCTAACTGTTTTTTTTTTTTTTTGACTACATCGTACAATTGCACAAAAGGCTGCAAATGAACAGCGCGCATCTGAAGTGTCTCTGAAGGAAATAATGCATTATTTATCGGCTTTAAGATATCGGCCAAATTTTCTAATCGGGCCGATACCGATAACAGGAGAAATTAGCATTTATCGGCCGATACCGATATGGTGGCCGATATATCGTGCATCCCTACAAATAATGCATAGTCCTACAAAGCTATCAGAGCATGTGAGCAGTTATTTGAGCAGACTTTACTTTTCCAGTGAGCATGAGCGGTACATGAGCGGAACGCATATTCATAGAGTGGAATATAAAAGTGTGACATGACATGTAGTCAAATATGGTGTCCCATGACACACAGCAGTGAACACACACACCAACGAAGTTGGGGGTTTGGTGCCTTGCTCAAGGGTCTCACCTCAGTCGTGGTAATGAAGGTGGAAGAGAGAGCTGGTCATTCACTCCCCCCACCGACAATCCCTGCCGCTACTGAGACTCGAACCCACAACCTTTGGGAAACAACTGCCCCTATATTGAGCAGAGCGTCATACAAAAATCCTGATGACTAAGAATTGTAACCGCACACCTTTCCTCAACAAGCCACATGATTTGAGGCGTTCGTCATTCACGTGTGGAGCACAAATGGTGCCCTACTTATATGAGTGAAAGTAATAAACGACACTTGCATTTTATCAAACTATCAAAACTGTGTCAGCAATAGAGTGTGAATCTAACTCTCACATTATTTCTTCGCGATCGTTCAAACTGACCCAAAAAAAGGAAGTGAATGTGGTCCAAGAGGAGGACTTTCATTTAGGTCTATTATGCAACGTGGAAGGTGAAATCAGCAAAGCCTTTTAAAAGCACAGAAATGGCTCTGAAGCTAAACTAGTCGAATATGAGAGTCACACAGGACACACTAATGTCCAGAGAAGAGGGCAAAGTATGTGCAGACAGCATGAGATTGGCACAAATGACAAGTAGCCACTATAGAAGAAGCCAGACAGGAGCTGCTTGTGGATGCAGCCGTGCAGAAGAGCTCTCTAATGCTCCCCAAGAAACACAGCTTGTCCTAGATTCCTTGCAATGACATGCGCAATGTTGCAGAAGATCAGATGGATGGCTGTTTGCGTGGCTCTCTGCATTGAAACACAATGCTTTTGGGTCATGAATGAAATCTAGAGGACGGGCCTCACAAGCGTTTATTGTATTCTCGAGTCTCTTTTCATTTTAGCTCAGAAAGTGTCGGATATTTAAATTTGATGAAATGGCGTTTTAGAGATTCACACATTTTTTTTTTCATCCTGAGCTTGCTTGTTCTGCTGTATCAGAAAGAACAGGCCACTCGACTAAAAAGACTAACAAGTAAACCGGGCCAGTAGGAATGACCATAGATATGACATCTTTTACATGCTGACTGAGAGATTTTAATGTGATGCTGTATGTCAGAATTTAAGTGCAACAGCTTACTATGCATTTTTCAATTTGATTTTCAAAAAGGCAATTCACACGCCTAGCGTAGCATTAGACAAGCAATCATTAATGAAAATGGCACTGTTAATATGAGTTAATAAAAATAATAGTTTTTTTAATATATTAAAAACAAATATATTTAAATATATTTGTTAATGTAAAATTAAATATAAATAAATAAATATTATAGTACAGTATAAAAAAGTTTACTTACTTGAAATAAAATAAGTGCTAACTAGCTGCCAAGGCCATTTTTTATAATGGTTTTATTTAGTTTAACTTGATATACTAAAATAACTAAAAATAAAATAAATATTATAAAATGGGATTGTTATAAAGGTCATTATAAAATTTGTAAATATATTTATAAATATTTTTTCATATTCTGTATATATATATATATATATATATGTAGTTGCAAAGGCAATATTTATAATATAATAATATCATATAATTATATATAATATAATTTAGTTTAACGGAATAAAAAAGAGCTGTATTACCATATACTGTATATACTGTTAAATTTAAATCAAATTCAAATGAAAACGGAAAATATAAAATTAAAACTAATTCAAAATATATAAAGTTATAATAGTATATCAAATATACTAAAATAGCACTGCTAAGAACCACAGATTTTATATTTTATAATATTATTTAAATATTAAAACGTTGCTCAGAATGGACTGTCATGATGCAGTTAAGGCCACTGTTTTGTTCTGAGCCACAAGGTGGCAGCACTGCGATAGTCGTGACATCACTGACACTTTTCAAATCAATGTCAAATCAAGGTGAGCTTAGATGGGGCAGCTTTCTCTCCTACAGCCCATGTTTGGATGAAACAGCATTTAAAAGGCACTTAGTTAGTGCTTAATGCCATACTTTAACTAATAGCCTCACCAGCTTTGCATTTCATGTCTTAAAAGTCTTTAAAATGCTACAAATGGAGACCACCAGTGTTTGTGTAAAAAATAAATGATGAGAAATGCTAAGAAGCCCATGCAAGACTAAACTAAACTCATACATGCAGTAGGCTAACAAACCAACATTATGGTCAGTACTTGACATAATTAGGCTAATTATGACCTAAAAATTACTGTGAATTAATATGACTAATAATAATCTATGTGGTGTAGGATTCACCTGTTCCTTATGACTTGGCGGGATGTCTATCCTATGGGAGAATAGAGATGGCGGAATACTCCAAGCGTTTGGCGAAGATACAGCAGCCCCTCGTGAATGATCAGTGTATCACACCCATTCATTTTCACTGTGCTTGTTTTGTGCTAGAACAATTCAGTGACGGAACTTTCACATGTATTGCACTTTATCCCAGAGTGTGGCTTAATAGTTTGAGGTCTTTTGAAGATACTCCAGAACATTGCTGGAGTTCTCTGTTTGTTCATGTTGTTGTTGCAGTTGTTATGGCCCTCTGGTTAGATGGGAAAATCCATTTTCACCAGTTTACAAAATCCAGCCAGACAGCGAATCTTCAGCCAGACTTCAAAACATTATGGCAGATTACTGAGGGAACCAAAAAAAATTAAAAAAAAGATGCCATGGCAACAAAAGCGTGTTACCGAGGAACCTATCGTCGCTATGGAGACTGCATCACTCCAAGGTGATTAGAAGTATCCAGTCAAAGTGCTTTCAGTCTCTGATCTTTCCCCTCCCACTTGTCTTCAGTGATCTGTACACATTAGTAAGTCTCTGAATTTGTGCTTGAATCTGAACAATTTTAGATTTGAATTATTAGATCTTTGAACGCTGCATGAATAGTAGCTCAAACTGAAAAAAAAGTTGACATATAGCATCTTTTGCATCTTTCACTGGTTGCTATGGAACGGTCTCGACGAGACAACAACACACAATAGAAGCACACAAATTAGTCATTTAAGACACTTGTTCCAACAAGTGATATGTTATCTGAGTGACGCTTGTCCAAAATGTAAGAATAAACACAATACCTTTAAATAGGCTACCTCTTCTTTCATTATAATAAGCGCTTCCCTCCCTATTCTGGTGCGAAGAAACTGGACTAAGTCAAAGGCATTATGTCAAAGTAGATTATGCGATGCAATGAGTTCATTTGTATAGAATAGCTATTAACTTGTCATCGACGAAATACTGATTTTGTGGCAAGCCGTATTAACATTTACCTTAAACTATTTTTATGTTAATGTTACATTTTTATTATGAGTAAGTCATTCAGTAGTGACTGGTGTCTTTTCGATTTCACTAGTAAACTACTCATTAGATACTAGTACCTTTGCTACCTGTTACCATTCCTGAAGTAACAAGTATAACTTGACTTTAATTTTATGGGGATTTGTGGCACAGATATTAACAGCTCCCTTCCAATAATATATTTCTAATTGTTGCTGCATTTATTCCAGTTTTTACTAGTACACCTTTGTTAGATACTATTACTTATTTATGAGGCACACATATATATGCCAACAGTAAGTAACATTTCTTACAGTATATCATTAGATAAAATTGCTTTTTTAATTTGTCAAATGTAACGACTAATCAGAATGGCTGTATAGTTAAAGTAAGATTAAAAATGTTACTAGTGCATGCTAGTCTGAAGTGAACAGTTCATATATTAACCTGACAGAATTCAATGACAAAAGGTTTGTTACCAGTAACAACGAAATAAATCACTACTGCACTGCACAAAATAATAATAATAATAATAATAATAATAATAAAATCAAGAAAATGTCATGTTTAAATAAATGTTTCTTGTAATTAGACCTTTTAGAGTGATTTTCTTTTTCCAAAGTAAATCCTACACCATTTTTTCCCAGTGTGGGATTTGGAGGGACTACTTGAATAGAAGTACTACAGTGTTAAACAAACTGTAAAAATAGGGCATGATGCACTGTATTAATATGAAGGAATTTTCTGTATTTATTTTTTTTTACAGGTGTTTTACCTGTATTTTGAATTTTGCACTTCATTGCTTTGTGTTTTAGGGTTAAAGGAAATGCATGTAAAAAATTTAATGATAATATCCTGGCAGAAAATTACCAGTACATTTTTCATTTTTTTATATCTGAAAACAAAAAGTTACAATAGCAACTGAAAACCGTACTACTGAATTACTTAGGCTACTCGTAATCAAAAATACTAATAAAATAAAAACAGATGCTAGTTAGTTTTAACGAATAAATGTTAAAGCGGCTTGCCACACTGATGTCACATATTGCCTATATGAATGAACGTACCCTAAAGCAAACGGACTGAAAGCCCATAGCGGCTTCCTCCTCACAGTGAAATGGTTCAGTCAAACAGGTGATGAACACTGCATGGGACTGGCGCGTTAGACATGTAACCATTTCCTCTGCGTCGTGGAAATGGAGGGCGACACACTCAGCAGCACTTGACTGTCATGACATGAACCTAGCGTTGCCATCATCACGCGGACACGCGTCTAGAAGCCTACACGTCCGTGAACATCTTTTTAATGTTCACGCAGTTCTCGTTGTTCTGAGCGGGGAAGTTGGGCTGCTTGAAGGCGCTGTTGATGCCCTCCTCAATGACCATGTACTCCGACTTGCTGAGCGAAGAAGTGCTCCGCGTCTTCTTCGGCTCCTCGGAGGAGGACAAAGGCTGGCAGCTGCCGATGTGGAGGTACTGCGCCTGCTCCTCTCCCTCAGTCTCTCTGTGGTAAAAGTAGTTGAAATTGGACACGATGACTGGCACTGGCAACGCGATGGTTAGCACGCCCGCAATAGCACACAGGGAGCCGACGATTTTGCCCCCTATGGTGACCGGGTGCATGTCGCCGTATCCCACGGTCGTCATGGTTACCACCGCCCACCAGAACGCATCAGGGATGCTGTTGAAGCCCGAGTCGGGATCATCCGCCTCGGCGAAGTAGACGGCGCTCGAGAATAAAATGACCCCGATGAAGAGAAAGAAGATCAGCAAGCCCAGCTCTCGCATGCTGGCTTTGAGCGTTTGCCCCAAAATCTGGAGCCCTTTCGAGTGCCGCGAGAGTTTGAAAATCCGAAACACGCGGACTAGTCTGATGACCCGGAGAATGGCCAAGGACATCGCCTGCTGGCCGTTGCCTTGCCTTTCCGCGAGTTCGGTCCCCAAAGTGATGAAATAGGGTATGATGGCCACGATGTCAATAATGTTCATGATGTTCTTGGAGAACGTGGCTTTGCTCGGGCAGGCGAAGAACCTGACGAGCAGTTCGAACGAGAACCAGATGATGCACAGAGTCTCAACGACAAAGAACGGGTCAGAGAAGGGACTCGTGAGGTAAGGGTTAGTTACGTTCAGAAGTGGGGCGACCGTCGTCAGGTCTCTGTCGTCTCGGAACTCGGGTAACGTTTCCAGACAAAAGATAACTATGGATATCAAAATGACCAGCACCGAGACGATCGCGATGCCCCTGGCCGGACCCGAGCTCTCCGGGTACTCAAACAGCAACCACACCTGTCGCTGAAATTCATTAGAGGGCAACGGACGCACCTCATCCTTTATAAAGCCCTCATCATCTCGAAATTTCTCCATGGCCTCCTCCCCGAGCTCATAGAAGCGTATCTCCTCGGAGAAAATGTCAATAGGAACGTTCACGGGTCTCCGAATACGCCCCCCGGACTGGTAGTAATATAAAATGGCATCGAAGCTCGGCCGATTCCTGTCAAAGAAATACTCGTTTCTGAGTGGGTCAAAGTAGCGCATTCTCTTCTTGGGGTCGCCAAGTAAAGTCTCGGGGAACTGGGACAGGGTTTTGAGCTGTGTCTCGAAGCGCAAGCCCGAAATATTGATGACCACTCTCTCGCAGCACTCGTGGTCTGGCTCGTAGCGCTCCAGCGAGTGGTGTCCGTGCAGCGCCGCCGACTCCTCCAGCATGTTGTCGCAAGCAACAATTGTCATGATGTCTTGCTCGTTTTCGGTGTAGCCGTGGTTCACGAGGTTGTTGCCCCGGTGCTTGCTTGAGGAAGGCGGAGGCGAGTGGAGGAGGCTAAGGTGGTCGTCCATACAGCTGCTTCGGTGGAGGGGCAGTGGAAGCCGCGCCTCCTCCACAAGCTCCAGTCTGCCAGAGCCGCCCGCCGCTGCCGCGCGCCCTCTCGCTTTCGAATCGCTACGATCCAGTCTTCCCGTCCACGGCGCGCGTACTGTGGTTTATAAACACGACTGTTCCCGCCCACGGCGCGCGGATGCTCATCACACATCCACACGGCGCCCAATCGGAAACCTGACAGACATAAACATGAACCCCAGACGCGCGTCACCGATGCCCACCGTTTAGGGGAGGGGTGTGGGAACGCGCAACCTAAAATGAAACCCCTCCCTGACATTTGTTGCATTCATTTCATTACACACGCGAGGGAGCATATGCATTAACAGTTCATCATGGCGAGAGCAATGCATGAGAAATCAGTCTTACACAAACCATGCAACCTGTAGGTTACGCAGAATCCGAATTATACAATGACCTTCAACGAGGTCAGCTTTTTAAAACAATTTCTGGACGCAATCTGTTGAAGTTCATCTCGCGCAACAGCCCTCTCACCAAGCTATCACGTTTTTTTGCGATAATTTGATATCTAAATCTATACTAAAGTGATAATGATAGCATACTTTAGTTTTGTGGATGTAATATCCGATACTTATCAGCGTTTTGTTGCAGTGATTCATGTTTATTTCTGAAACAACCCCGTTAAAACGATTATGTCCCCCAGTGATTTGTTTTGACCTCCGTAGGGGTGTTGAAACTTTAATTAGCTGAGTCAGATCACCCTTCATAATTCGCTCCCTGCCAATACGCAAATCTTGTTGAAATGTTATCAATAAAGGGCTGTATGTGCTGCGTTGGTTGTCTCTGACGTGCTTGGAATGCACGCTTATGGCAAAGGCGCGGACTTACATTAAGAATGTCAATAAGAGCACGAGCCCCCACCTTCATAAAGGTGAAAGGACACGCACCAACGTCACTCTGATTGACATTTGGAGCGCAGCGGGGTCTTCTTCATTATGCAAATCCTCTCGATGTTGCAGACCCCAATGTTGCATTAGGTAATTTGGGGTGTGGTGGAATTTGGGTTATTATTATTTCTTCAGCATGTGTAAGTAAATTTTATTTATATAGCACATTTCAACATAGCAAAGCTATCCAAAGTGCTTAACAATGTAAAATAAAATTAAAAGAGAAAAGGAAACACAGAAAAGAATAAAAAAAAAAGATAGACAATAACACAACAATTAAATGAAATTAAAATGCTAAATGATACGTTTTCAACCTCGATTTAAAAATGGTAATGGAAGGTGCAAGGCGACAGTTTAGAGGCAATTGGTTCCACAGATGGGGGGCAGTGACTGAAAAGGCTCTGTCACCCTTAGTTTTCAAACGGGAATGAGGGACAGATAAAAGAGCCCTGTCAGTGGATCTTAAAAGTCTGGTAGATGACAAAGGGATAGTAAGATCTTTAAGATAAGATGGAGCTTGATTGTTTAGAGCTTTAAAAACAAACAGCAGAATCTTAAACTGAACTCTAAAATGGACCGGAAGCCAGTGAAGCGAAGCTAAAATTGGAGTGACATGGTCATATTTCTTTGCCCCAGTCAGCAGCCTTGCAGCTGCATTTTGTACCAACTGGAGGCGTGAAAGCGATGACTGAGGAAGACCTGAGTACAGTGAATTACAGTTATCATCAGCATATAAATGAAACGAAACATTGTGCTTCCTGATAATATCCCCCAGAGGGCGCATATATAAGTTAAAAAGAAGCGGCCCCAAAATAGAGCCCTGAGGTACTCCACTAATAATTGGGGCAGATGATGAGGAAAACTTGCCTAGCTCCACAGAAAAAGACCTGTCTTTGAGATATGAGCTGAACCATCGTAAGGCTGTGCCCCTGATACCGATCAGATGTTCTAAACGGCAAATAAGAACATTATGATTCACGGTATCAAAGGCAGCTGTAAGATCCAGTAGAATCAATACCGCATTTTTACCGGCATCAACTGCAACCAAAATATCATTGAACACTTTAAGTAAAGCAGACTCCGTACTGTGATAAGCAGTGAAACCAGATTGAAAAGGTTCTAATAAATTAGCTGTATTTAAGAATGTGATCAGCTGTAATTGCACAACTTTTTCCAAAAGCTTTGACAAAAATGATAACTTTGAGACAGGCCGAAAATTGTTAAAGCAACTTTCATCCAAACCTTGCTTCTTAAGCAAAGGCTGAACAACCGCATGCTTAAAGCAGTTCGGAACCACACCAGTGTCCAAAGATGAGTTAATCACCACTTGGACACTGGGGCCAATTACTAGAAAAGCTGCTTTTATGATCTCAGAAGGAACAACATCCAGTGAGGAGTTAGTAGACTTCATTTTGTTAACGAGATCGGAAAGTTCCATTAAAGAGACATGTTGAAAATGACAAAATAAAAATGGACTAGCAGGCGAGTTCAAAGACAGGTTCTGAAAGCTGTGAAGTAAAAGATAAGCGAATGGCTCTCACTTTGTCAACAAAAAATGTCAAAAACTTCTCACAGAGCCCTGCTGACGGCTCCCTAGAAAACTGGGAATTCGGATTAATTACTAAATTTATTGTGGAGAATAAAACCCTAGGTCTATGACAGTGTGCGCTATTCAGTTCTGAAAAATATTATGATCTAGCTGACTTAGCAGCGATCTGAAACTTAACCAGACACTCTTTAAAAATCTCAAGAGATACAGTCAGACGATCATGCTTCCATCTCCTCTCTGCTTTACGGCACGCCAATTTGTTTGGACAAACATAATTCTGAGTCTATGATAACGCCCAGGTTTCTAACCTGTGAGAAAATGGAGGGGAAATGATTGCCCAGCTCCTCAATAATATCCATTCTCATTTTTTGGGGACCAAAAACAATAATTTCTGTTTTGTTCTCATTGAGTTGGAGAAAGTTATTTGTTAACCATTTTTTAATATCTGAGATACATTCCAGCAATGGCTGAATGGAATCACCAGCTTTTAGTGGGAGGTACAACTGCATATCATCAGCATATAAATGAAACGAAACATTGTGCTTCCTGATAATATCCCCCAGAGGGCGCATATATAAGTTAAAAAGAAGCGGCCCCAAAATAGAGCCCTGAGGTACTCCACTAATAATTGGGGCAGATGATGAGGAAAACTTGCCTAGCTCCACAGAAAAAGACCTGTCTTTGAGATATGAGCTGAACCATCGTAAGGCTGTGCCCCTGATACCGATCAGATGTTCTAAACGGCAAATAAGAACATTATGATTCACGGTATCAAAGGCAGCTGTAAGATCCAGTAGAATCAATACCGCATTTTTACCGGCATCAACTGCAACCAAAATATCATTGAACACTTTAAGTAAAGCAGACTCCGTACTGTGATAAGCAGTGAAACCAGATTGAAAAGGTTCTAATAAATTAGCTGTATTTAAGAATGTGATCAGCTGTAATTGCACAACTTTTTCCAAAAGCTTTGACAAAAATGATAACTTTGAGACAGGCCGAAAATTGTTAAAGCAACTTTCATCCAAACCTTGCTTCTTAAGCAAAGGCTGAACAACCGCATGCTTAAAGCAGTTCGGAACCACACCAGTGTCCAAAGATGAGTTAATCAACACTTGGACACTGGGGCCAATTACTGGAAAAGCTGCTTTTATGATCTCAGAAGGAACAACATCCAGTGAGGAGTTAGTAGACTTCATTTTGTTAACGAGATCGGAAAGTTCCATTAAAGAGACATGTTGAAAATGACAAAATGAAAATGGACTAGCAGGCGAGTTCAAAGACAGGTCTGAAAGCTGTGAAGTAAAAGATAAGCGAATGGCTCTCACTTTGTCAACAAAAAATGTCAAAAATTTCTCACAGAGCCCTGCTGACGGCTCCCTAGAAAACTGGGAATTCGGATTAATTACTGAATTTATTGTGGAGAATAAGATCCTAGGTCTATGACAGTGTGCAGTAATCATATCTGAAAAATATTTTGATCTAGCTGACTTAGCAGCACTCTGAAACTTAACCAGACACTCTTTAAAAATCTCAAAAGACACAGTCAGACGATCATGCTTCCATCTCCTCTCTGCTTTACGGCACGCCTGTCTAAGATAGCGAGCGTTGTCATCCAACCAGTAATAAGCTTTTATCTTTGGTTGTTTCATTTTAAAAGGAGCAATAGAATCTAAGATATTAGAACAATCTGTGTAAAACAGAGAAATCAAATCGTCAGGCCCATAGGACGCCTTTGCAGCATGCAAGATAGATTTTTCAACAGCATTAGCTAGATAATCTTCATTGAACTGAGAAACAGTCAGTGAGTTTATAAAACGAGAATAAAAACCAGCAGGCTTATTCACAGTAGCAGAGGTTATAGCAGGAACCTTAAAAAGAATGGGTTTGTGATCAGAGAAGGAAGCATCATCAATGACAACATCAACTACAGAATGTGATGGGTGTTAGCAACACAGTACTGGATTAGTTACAGATTTAGAAATATGTTAGTTTTTATTGTTAGTATCGTGTCGATTTTGACGTAACAAGGCAAGATAATGTGGTACTGATTTTTTTATTATTATTTTTCCCCCCAAAGCGTGTAACTTATGTGTGACCTGAGACAAAAAGTCAAGAAAATATATTGGCGCTGTCCATAGTTCTTAAACCAGGAGAATCACCCTATAACCATCTATCTCTCTATCTATCTATCTATCTATCTATCTATCTATCTATCTATCAGTTGTAGGTGAACCTCCCACGGGTCCAAATGTGTCAGTATGAGGGAGGTTTGATTCTGTGTCTTCCTCTCGCTCACTGGAATGTTTCCCAGAATCCGCACACTTCTCCGAGCACTCAGGGATAGCTCCTTTTAACACACAAAATGATTCAACAGTAGAGCATATTACCCTGGACATTTAGAAGAAAAGCAACTCTTCTTCTGCCTGCTCTTTGTCTTCTGGCTATTTGACTGGGGTTTTATTTCCTACAACAAAACCATTTTGAAATGTACATTTAAAGTTCAAGGATGACTTCAAAACCTTTACAGGCACAAGTCGTTTTTGTTCTGTTTGCTAAAAGCAACAAGTAGTGGAATATGACATGATATTGATATGAATCTGCAGTGTTTTGAAGATCTACCTCAGCCAAGAACTTTATATTATAGATTGTGTATTTATGTAAAAGGTTTGAGCCCTTTCATTCATTTTACACTCATGTAAAACTAAAAATGTTCTCATGTCAAAACGTCATCATGTCTGTTATGTGTGGTTACATTGACTTCAGTCCATAGCTCATATCAACTCCTAAATATTTGCCTTAAATATTTGCTCCAATGTTTAACTTTGTTGTTTGACTCATTCTCATTCTTGTGAAAAGAACATCATGTGAAGCGAGCTGTTTTCACACACCCATCAGCATTTTGCCATCCACCCTTGTTTGAGGTGAGAGGGTGGAGTTGTCGTTGTCTAGTGAGTAGCTGCAGATCCAAAGCTGGGCAACTGAATAAGATTCCAAAAATCAAGTAGGTCTACTTGTAATTAGAGTATATTACATTTTATAATGCTCGTAATCAGATTAGTTACTTTTTATGGATTACATGATTACATATTATTCACACAATGTTTACAATGTCGCTTAATGGTCAAATTGACACGCAGGTAAACAAATTAAATATTTTTATTTTTAGTGTTCAAGTGTTTAAACAATTTATTTGACATTTTTATGATTTAATTATTAGCTTTATATCAACTCACAAACCCACTGCAGTTCCTACATTAAGCCCAGTTTGGGAAACATTACAGAAACTAATGTAATGTTTAATGCATTTTATGATGTTGATGTCAAAAAATGGAATATAGTTTCTTTCTCTTTGCTTTTTTAATGCAATATGGCACGTTTAATGGTAAGTTTAAAACAAGTTTGATAAAAAAAAAGTAATCTAAAAAGTAGTCAGAATACATTTCCTAAAATAAGTAACCTAGATTACGTTACTAACTACAGTTTTCATCATGTAATCTGTAATCAGGACTACAATTTGTTAGTAATCTACCCAGCACTGTGCAGATCTGAGGAGTCTTTCATTAGTGCTCTTGTAATGGTAATTGAATTTGCTTCTTCAAACTGTTCTCCAGTTACATTGCTCTGTCTTCCTACTCCTTCAGAGAGTCTTTTGTGTAAGCACAGTTTGTCCTTGGGCTTGTTTTCAAACTCTGCGTCCACACGTCATTCTTGATGCATTTGACAGGCAGATGTGACATGTGCTCATGGATGCACTCACATACTAAAAGAACAAGCACATGCATGCTGTTGGTTTTTAGCATGTTGTTTATGGTTGCTAAGGTGTTCTAGAAGGTTATTTGGTCTAAACGTGTGGTCACATGAGCAATATTTCGGTGAAATTTGCTGTAAAAAAGGTCCATTGTCTATTGTCAATAGTATGGCGATGCATGAAGCACAACTCACACAGAAGTCACTTTCAAACTAAGCAGTTTTCTGATAGGGAATAGGGAATTTTTTGCCTTTTTTGCTGATTAATATTTAAATGACTGTATATTGTCTGTGAAATTATGCTGAACAGTGGCACATAAGTGTGATCAAACCTTAAGTCAAAAGAGTTCAGCCTAATGTCTCTGATCTGTAGATGTGGTTCGGCTCCCTCCATCAAAGCAAGTCTAATGGAATTTTTGTCCATTTTATGGTCCTGATGACTATTATAACACATTTCCTGAATAAGCCACACAGTTTAAAGACATATTTCCGGTTTAGTATAAGTTAAACTCAATCAATAGCATTTGTTGATTGCAGCATAATAAATAAAATGGAGCAAAATAGAGGTTAAAGGGTTAGTTCACCCCAAAATGAAAATTCTGTCATTAATTACTCACCCTCGTGTCGTTCCAAACCCGTAAGACCTCCGTTCATCTTCGGAACACAAATTAAGATATTTTTGATGGAATCCGAGAGCTGTCTGACCCTCCCATAGACAGCAACGCAACTGAAATGTTCCCAAGTCTAGAAACGTAGCAAGGACATCGGTAAAACAGTCCATGTGACATCAGTGGTTCAACTTCAGTTTTGCGAAGCTATGAGAATACTTTTTGTGCGCAAAGAAAACAAAAATAACAATTTATTTAACAATTCTTCTCCCCCGAGTTACGTCTTCTGCCATTTTGGAGAGTACCCAAGAGCGTAATCGGTGTTGTTTACGTTAGGGGGGAAAGCGCGCGCATGAACGTAATTGGCGTAATCAGCGTTGTTTACACTTAGGGTAAAGCGTGCGTATGCATTGTGATACTCTCCAAATTGGCGGAAGAAGGGGGAGAAGAATTGTTGAATAAAGTCATTAGTTTAGTTTTCTTTGCGCACCAAAAGTATTCTCGTAGCTTTGCAAAACTGAAGTTAAGCCACTGATGTTACATGGACTGTTTTACCAATGTCCTTACTACGTTTCTGGACCTGGGAACATTGCAGTTGTGTTTCTGTCTATGGGAGGGTCAGAGAGCTCTCAGATTCCATCAAAAATATCTTAATTTGTGTTCCGAAGATGAACGAAGGTCTTACGGGTTTGGAACGACATGAGGGTGAGTAATTAATGACAGAATTATCATTTGTGGGTGAATTAACACTTTAAGGTGAACTTCTTAAGATAAAAGTAAATTGGGCCAATTTTGGAGGATTTAAAGGCAGAGATGTGAAGCTTACAATTGTATAAAATCACTTTTTCTTGTATTGTTAGAGCAATAAGCTGTTTATGGCATTATGTTATCATGGTGACAAAGTTGAATAATTGGATTTAAGTTAGGAAGTAAACTTTTGACATTAAACCATGTGCATCTCAATCAGCTCCCTAGTTCAGTAGTCAGAGCACTGACCAGGGAGTCGACCATTTTAAGGGCTGTCTCAATCGCGAAATCCTTCCAGTGCACTGGAACGTTCACTACCTGAAAAATCCCACAATGCACCGCAAACGGGCAGGGTTTGTTGGCCCGCCGAAAACCTTGGGCCAAAGCGGGCTAGCTCGGGCTAGCTCGGGCTTGAGGATTGGTTGAAAAAAGTTTTTTGAACTGAGTTTTTCAGAGTCTGGAGAACGTCAGCGCCGTGGATCATATCATATAGTTAACAGCTATAACACCAGCATTAAAGACTTTCAAAATAATTTGAGCTCAAAACTCACTTTCAGACAGCAGCGAGTGTTTGAAATAACTTCTGTTTGAGATCAATGTGGATTATGATCACCATACAAGGCAGAAATATTTATATGGGATGCAAAAGACTATTCACACTAGCCATTAGCACAGTAAACATGGTAAATACGACCACTTGAAGAAAGCAGACAAATCATATAGGATATCACAATCGTGTATTTATTTAGTTACATATTTTATCTGTCAGTAAGTCTCTTTATACCTGACTGTATGATGTTCCTATTTAGCTCCGTGTATGTCATGAAATATGTCATAATCATAGTTTTGTTCGGGAGCTCCATCTGTTTCTCTGACTAAAAATATAACAATGTATTGGGACTGGAGAGAGTGCTAAAGCTACTCAGGTCATATTTTGATGGAAAAAATTATAGAAATGATCATTCTTTCTAAATTTGGTGTATACTGTCTGTGACTACAAATAAACAGAAACAGATACGACTGAATAAGTATGTGTCCTCTTTCTTTTGTGAAATAACTGTAAATACCACTTTATTTCTGTGTGACTAATTTTCAATCCTGAATAATTAATTCATTATGATCAATATATATATA
>NW_015537979.1:436263-449023 GCF_001515605.1 Sinocyclocheilus anshuiensis | reverse complement strand
CTGGGGGGGTTCAAGAGGGGCACCTCAGCCAATAAGGGCAGAGAAGCAGTGGCTCTAGCCACCGGGCCACCCACCTGTGCACGGCCCTGATAGCGCCTAAATGAATCTGAGGTGGTCAGGTGATACAAGTCCTAGCTCTCAGAAAATTCCCAGTTCACAAGTTGTAACTATGATTTCTACGAGGATGTGAACGCTCTTTACAAGTTGGTATCTCGTAATCACAGTAATTACAACGCACCTTTATTTCTGATTAGTTTTCTGATAAACCTTCTCTTTGTTGGTGAAATGATGGGATTGCATGACATTGTTCCAAAGAGGCGTGTAAAGGGCGGGTTTTAGTGAAGTGGAGCTTCTGGTCCGACAGTGCAAACGCAGTGTGATTTTGGGCTCGGTGCTACAAGTCTTAGGCTATGAGCCCCGCCTGGACCACTGAAAGCACTGGTTCGCACTGGCCCGATAGCGGAAAAGCAGCTAATGTCTTTCTTAGCTTTTAAAAAAAAAAGACATTTGAGTGCAACTGAACAATTGAAAAATAATTTTTGTGGTAATCAATATTGTCACAAATTCTGTCAACTGAATCTTAAACCAGAATATTATTTTAAGGTACACTCTCAGAAAAAAGGTACAAAAGTTGTCACTGGGGCAAATGTACCATTTAGGTACTGTTATGTAGGGGTACTATTATGTACTTTTAAGGTACTAATATGGACCTTTAGTAAATAAGGTACAAAGGTGTACCTTTTTCAAAGGTACCGCCCCAGTAACAGCTTTTGTACCTTTTCTTTTCTTTTTCTTTTTTTTTTTTTAGAGTGTATGTATCATTCATGTCCATAGCACAAGCTGCACAGGGCAAGTTACACATGAAGATTAATATTTAGGGTTAGGGCTCTTACTAAGCAATACGTTTAAGTTAGGTTAGGTCTTTATTGTCATTGCATATGTTTCTAAATTATATTAGAGCAATCCACCTAGCAGCATTACAGTATATAAATAAAAGAGCAATAAAAACACAAAACCCTTGGATGGAAGTCATTTGTGCATTTTTCCATGGAGGTCATTATTTCACAGAATCTGTTATTGCACTAAACCTGGGGGTTACAAAGGATTACTATAACTTCTGCAGCCTGTCCACGAAAAAGCTGTTCCATAATCTGTTAGTGCGTGTTCCTGGAGTTCTCAGTCTACCTGAGGAGAGAGTGGCGAAAAGGGGGTTTCGGGGGTGTGAGGGGTCCTGCTGGATATTTGTGGCCTTCGTGAGAAGACGATTTGAATAGATGTCACACAAATGTGGGAGGGGGGAGCCAATAATTCTTTCAGCCATCTTCACAACCCGCTGCAGATCTTTTTTGTTCCCAGCAGAGCAGCTGGAATGCCACACAGTACAGTGGTATGTTAAAATACTTTCTATTGTGCAGTGATAGAAGCTAGTCAGCAGTCTCCCCAGAGTCCTCAAGAAGAACAGCCTCTGCTGGGCTCTCTTAATGATACAGGTGGTGTTCAAGCTCCAGGTCAGGTCCTCATTAATATACAGGTCCTAGAAACTTAAAGCTTGAGACTCTCTCCACCTCCTCTCCATTAATACACCAACCATTGTGGAATATTTTTTTGCCTCTCCTGAAATCTATTATGATTTAAGGATGAGGTTATTATCCTAAGCCTGTGTAATAATAATAGCGATGACTTTCGTGCAAGTATGCACGTACACAACAAGCAGGCTGCGTTTGAGGGTGGAAAGCCCTCTAATGAAGACATAAAACTGCAGCACATAACCCCAGGTCAGCTTAGAGATGCTTAATTGTGCAGGAAGGACTTTGATGCTGTTTACGTGCAGCTGTTTCCCTATTGATTTGATTTGCATGATTGAAGACCAATCCACACTGTGCATCATGTGTAGTTGCATTTGTTGGCAACAAAACATATGCATGAACAGAACGTGTAACATCCAAGCAATGCTGCAGTCTTCATTTTCTAAATTCATCTCGTTATTCAGGCCATGGTGCTATAAAAAAAGTGCCAATCGCGTTGTGCTGAGAGAAGAGCGATGGGACAGCCACAGGGGTTTTTAGCATGGTTTCCACTGGCTCAACTAAATATAGATGAATCCGAGGTCTTATTAACCCGCTAAATGAAGCTACCTCGCACACTGCGCTGTACCACGTTTTAAACAGGTTCAGTTCTGTGGTTCAAGATACGTGAGGATGAAAGTGCTCTCATTTTGAAAGCTTGAGAAGGTTGACAATAAAACAAAGCTTCTAGCTGCTTCAAATACGTTAAATAATTACGTTATCTTTGTTCATGGCATTACACATTAAATAGCTATCCATAAAATTCATATGCAAACACATTCAAATTTAACGGTCACAAAATATACATATAACAAACCTCAATGTTAAAGCGATGACGTTTTTGTATGAGCATTTGGTGAGATGAAATAAGCATGTGTTTTGCCTAAGGTCTTTTATCTAGTGCTTTTGAATTATCTGAGTTAACCATTAATGCAACCCATAAAAATGTAATCAAATTGTATTGCTGAATTCAAGCTTTCGTACTTGTTTTTACTGTTGCACAGTCTCTTTTTAAATCATTTGATAACTGACCCAGATATGTTTCAAGTGACATATTATATTTCATAGAAAATAATTGTGGATATATTGAGCGTTTTGTTGTGCTTGTCTTGCTCTGTCTGACGCATCTCACACACAGATTTGGGTCACTGAAAACCATCATCACTGAGGCCTGTCTACTGATGCCAGGAGTCTTTGAAACAACCTATCGCTCTCTACTTCTTGGGAGATATGTGGAATATTAATATGTAAATTAATTGCAACAAAAGTTAACCTTATCAGTGTTATCGTTATGTTCAATACATTTTTGAGAATGCGTTCCTTTGCTTCCTCTGACAATTATTTTTTTATGGGTTAAATTATGTTGAAACAGCTCTTTAAGGTAGTAATTGCAGGTTACAACTTTTTACAGTTTATTTTCATATATTTCATATATTTTCATCTCATTATTTGCCAATAATAATTTTGTGCAATAAAGAGAAATTGACATGACTGTATATATAATTATTTTATGCGTATATATATATATATATATATATATATATATATATATGCTATGTATGCAGCCCTGAGATAATATCAGTAAATTACTCATTTAGTTATGTATGCTGATCCTATGATTTATTCAGTGTTATTTAAAAAGGGATTGCAGAATGTTAGCCGGGATTACATCACAGAGATGATGACAGTCTTTAAATTGTTATACTGCAAAAAAAAAATGACATCTGTTGTGGTCTGTCTGCCATTGGGCATCAACATAATGCATCTTTGATAGCAGGGTGCAAGTGCCCATTTCCACAAGAGAAAGCAATAAAAAACCCAGTGGAAGAGAAGACAAAGAAGGAGAAAGTGACAGCATGATTGAAGAGATTGGACAAATAAACTGAAATTTGCACTGCATGGTGCTGCACTCTATTCATGTGATGTAATGTCTCGGGTATTTATGCCACATTTAGTCAGATATGTGGAGCAAAGCTAGAGAGAAGAAGCTACTGAAACAACTCAAATACTCACTAAATTCAGTATGAAATAGTAAGTGTCTGCTCTCCATCACAGCCTTTCATCCATATTTTCATCCACCTGACTTCATGAAAGTGAAAAAATTGAAGGTGGGAGAGAGCACTGTACATTCACCCCCCCCACCCACAATCCCTGCCGGTATGAGCCTCGAACCCACAACTTTGGGTTACAAGTCCGACTCTCTAACCATTAGGCCACAACTTCCCCCACAAGCAAGTATCGCCCGAACAGGGATGATATATTTATTTCTTCATGAAATAAAACTTGAATAAACTTTGAATTTCCCTGTGTTGGGAATTTTATTGTAGCGATGCAACTTAACTATATTAGTGCAGCTGTGGCTGTAAAAGTTGATTTCATTATATTGTAGCATTAAGAGGCTGCTTTTTCCGAGTCGCAGTGTAGTGCCAAATCTGAAAACTGTACACCGTTTTTAATGTCACAATGTTTGGACATGCAGTTTTCCTGCCAAGAGAGTCAATAATCAAACGCTTTCTCCTAATATGTCCCTCTCTCTTGTGCATTGGACAATTGATTCATTATAGTGATTTGTTTTGCTCAGATGATTCATGTGAAATGAACTGATTCAAAACAACTGACTAAATCAGCCCCCATTTTAATTGTTTAGTCTTTACTTCTATGGATACCAAAGTAATAGCACACAAGCAAGACTGCATTATAATGACCATTTGTCAGCTTGTCTGTAGGCTTGAGGCCACAGGTAATCACAATCAGTCACAGTCGATTGTGTGATATTGCTTTCAGTTCAATAGGCAAATGAGTAAATAAGGATCAACCAAGAAGGATCAAAGAGTATTGTGTGTGTGTGTGTGTGTGTGTGTGTGTGTGTGTGTGTGTGTGTGTGTAAAAAGAAGAAGACTTTAGCATACATTTTAAAATAGAGTACTTATTACAGAAATAATATAATTAAGTGTGAACTGAATGTAATGTTTTTGGACCCATAATTGCATGTTATTTATGTTATCTACTAAGTTTTTATTAAGTGCAGTTAGTTAAACTTAAGAGTGCTATATAAGCAGGGCTTTACTTGTATTTATGTATTTCAAATATGGTCACAATAACCCTAAAGTTGTACATAGTGATACGTATTAATGGTAAAATAAAACATACTTTATTGTCATTCCTATTGAATCTTGGATGCTATTTATTAAAATATATTTGTAACATTTATAATGATAAAGTAGCAATTTAGTACATTTAAAATATATTAACTTGCAATATCAAAACAAACACTATAGTTAAAATCATAATCAAGTACTCTACATGTGCATTATTATGTTAGTCAAGACATCAAAATAGGTGTAATTCCTTAATTCAGAACAAAAGATTGTTAAAACAATCATTTCAAGTGTATTTTAAAGTAGTATAATTTGATGTTACAAAGTGCACTTTTTAAGAGTGTACTTAAGCGCGTTAAAGTTTTTTTTTTTTACATTGAAATATCAGTTTTTATTATAAAAAAAAATTTGAAGAATACTTTAAAAAATCGTTATATTAACTTTCTATTAATGCAATACATGCAATCACTGTGGTTTCTCAGTGTTAACATTACACACAATTTAGTAATATGTGATTCATTTACAACAAAACAAAAGAAAACATAATGCCTTCATATATATATATATCTTGCATTAGGCCCTACATAATGAAACAAGCTCAGTACCGATTAATTTTCAGCTAATTATTTTTGTGTGTGTGTGTATTGCAATGTGGATTTTGGGTGACTAATTTTTGTTTTTAAGAAACAAAGTTAATGATACCAGTCATGAAATACACTACTAAAATGTGAGTGTGGCAAGCAGTTTTTGAGATTTTCATTATTTCTATTCAATCAGACCGAAGTTGCTTGCATGACTGAAAAAAAGCTGCCTAAGTTCCCTTACAAGGGAACTTTGAACTGCGTCCTCTAGATGTCGCTATGGGGTTCGCTATGGGGAACGCCTCGTCGTGACCTGTGTCTGAAGCATACATTCAAAAAACACCAACAACACACTGGCCGGCGACAGCCCATGACGTCACTGCCGGTGCGACTATAGTATAAATAGGCGCCGGGAGAACACATCATCCTCTTCTTCATCTTCACTGACCGTTTTGTTTGAAGTGTGCATTTCTGTGGTAAGAGCGATCTTTATTCCTTCATTATGGCGAGCACTAGCAAGGCGTTTAGAGGATGTGTGCATCCGTATCGCCGTTATTTGACACCCAATGAAACACATGATCTATGCGTTTTTTGTTTGGGTGAGGAGCACGCACGCGATGTCCTCGAAAAGAAGCTGAGGCTGAGCCCTCCCAATCCTCCTGCCCTGCGTATGATGAGTTTTGGAAGTTATGGTTCGCGCCACGTATGTAACCATGGTTCCCTGAGTAGGGAACGAGACACTGTGTCCTCTAGGTTTCCTGCCATGCTTCGGACGCAAGCTTCAGACGAAGAAGAGGATGATGTGTTCTCCCGGCGCCTATTTATACTATAGTCGCACCGGTAGTGACGTCATGGGCTGTCTCCGGCCAACGTGTTGTTGTTGTTTTTTGAATGTATGCTTCAGACACGGGTCACGACGAGGCGTTCCCCATAGCGACCCTTAGAGGACGCAGTGTCTCGTTTCCTACTCTGGGAACCATGGTTACATACGTAGCCTGAGATGTTCATTCCCAAGATGGCTGCCAAATGAACCGAATTGTTGTGAGAGTTTGTAAATTAATAGTTATATACATAGCTAGCAGTAACTACTTTTTCTAAAATAAGTAAATTGACTGTACTTGGAACAAAAAAATGAAAACATCAGCAAAGAATGCAGTAAACAATGTGGGATGTGACAGTGATGTACTCATGACAACTGCTGTGCATTTTCTTTCTTTCTCTCTTACTGTCTGATACTGAATTCTGCCCGCACTCTAACATAATCTGTGATTTCCTGCTCCACAGCCTTGGCAACAGATGATTTAAATCCATAGTTTTACAGCCTTTCCTTTTACTCGCTGAATAGGATGCCAGCAATGATTTCTGTTTTGAAAGGCTCAGCTGTTAGTTTCTCAAAGCACTCCCTTGAAGAGAACACACACGCTCTTGCTAATTAACATAGCAGACAATCAGCATCAACAGCAGCTGCTGACAACACAGTCATCTGTGGCCAGCTAAGGGCCATTAAAGAGCTCTACTGAACGGAGCAAAATATGTCTTTAGGAAAGACCAAAGGCAGACACTAAGATAGATTGACATATTCATACCATAATTAGTGGTTTTTGATAAGGCAAAACATTCCTTCTTAGTATTAATTTACTTTAAACTTAAGCATGTTACTGGCCCTGCAGTTTTTGAGAATGATACTTCAGATTGTGCATTGATGTGGAGAGATGTGCTATTAATTTTCTAAGCAATCTGATTTAGAATTTTCATCTAGATCATAAAAGTATGAAAAATAAAAACATAGATTTAAACTGAAGGAGGGACTTCACACAAAGTCCCTTTAAGGCAAGTCATGTGACTCGGCGGCCATCTTTGCAATGCCTCTCGGGCATGCAAGTGCAGCTCCTATCTCTCTGAATGGGGAAACATCAAATTCTCCAAAACTGTTTGCTAAGCTTACAATTAAAATTCATATTTTAAATCACCAATGAAATCTGACAGCAACTGTCTCATGAATGTTGTTTCTTTTGCTCAAATAGCATTAAAAAGCTTATTTTTCAGGCTAGACCAGCCAATGCGCATGCGCAGTCCTAGGCGCACGTCTCTGAACGCTGACTGTTTCTATAGCAACCAGGACTTCTATCTGCAGCTGCTGTGACGCAATGACTTTACATGACTTTATGATTAGCGATTGGCTCTTTTATTCAGAAGACGAAGGCCATATTGAGAGTTGCATTTTTGCCCATTCAAAACTATACAAGTGACACATCTTGGGTATTCTATAGATTTTGCTTCACAGAAGCAGAATTTCACAGAGACTTAAAGGCACACCGACGAGAAGCGTCATGTAGCGTCGCAGCTAGGACAACTCACAGATGTCGCAAGACGGACACGTTATGTTCAGGGGTGCATTTTTTTCCCAAAAAACGTATTTAGCCAACTATGGTTACAGGTTCGATTGTTACCAACATAGTTAAATGATTCTGTGTTTCCTGAAACCATAGTTCAAATGAACAGCATCGCAAACTTATGTGGATGGAACTACAGCTCTCGACCTGTGGTTTCTTGTTGGTAAGGCATATGGACTTGGGCACAATAAGCAAGCTAACATGCAGTACAATCTATATCTTCAATTTCATTTAAAATATATACATTTCAATCTATATATTTTATTGTGTCCTCAATAAGCGGCAAGTGCGCATGTGCAAGAATGCATAAGGGAACCTCAGAGTATGATGTAAGAGGGAATCTGCGACGAATCAAACATCAAAAAAGCAAAATGACAAGGAAAAAAACATAAACAAAACAAAACAAAAAACAAGTCAGTAGCCCTTTTCACATAGTAATACCAACATTCAAACTTTTTACCGGTAAAGCACCATTCACACATCAGTTTCAAAATACTGGTAAATTCTGTTACATCATTAACCGAAAATGACCTTATGACTTCATTAACCTTTGAGATATTTTATTGTGACTCGTGTTTCATGGGATTCATACCCAAGTGCTCTGTATTGCAAGTGCAGTGCTGTACCAGGTGAGCTACAGAGCAAGTTTACCATGCCAGGAAATGCAAACATTCAAATATTTTAATTTACAAACCATGCACTATGGTAAAAAAATATTTTGAGGTCATATCATAGCGTATAATCTGCACCTGTAAACACAATGTGTGTGAAAAGGAATACAAGTTGTTGGTGTTTTACTGCCACTATCATTCATTTCAAAAACTGCAGTGAATTGTATGTATAAGTACGCTTCTGGAGTTTTAAATTTAGGTAGAGGCATGTTTTTCCAATCAGCCTATATTAGATATTAATGTGCATAGCAGAGCTCATATCATTTATCATTTGATCAGAATTCGATGTGAAATATCTGAGTTCATACCAAGATCTCTGACTTTGGAATACAAATCTGAACACCATTTCAGACACTGCTGTGTGATTAATGCAGTTCATTTATGAGGAGAAAAATATAGGAAAGCAAGAAGATTTAAGCAAAATGTAACATTTGCTCTCCGTTTTATGATTAAGATACTAAAAATATTTCATTTGCAATTTTTCATTTTTCATTGTCTTGTGTTAAAATATCAAATGAACTTGTTTAAATATGATTTGCTAATTTCAATAAGTTAATAACTTTTGTCTGTTCAATGAAAGAAACAGGAGGGAGTCCATTCCAGTGCTGAGGTCAGAAATCAGAGCTCATGTTTCAGTAGGGGAGCAGCGGCGGTTTCAAAATGATCACATCATTGTTGATCGTCATTGTACTTTAAATACCATCCAACCAGACATGGAACTAGCCACATCATGCCAAGATCAATCCAATGAACCTAGAGCCAGATGTGCTTATCACACCCGTTCTCAAAGCAGACACAGCCCATAATCAGATAGCGAGTGAGTCAGTCGTGCCACAACAATCTCCTCTGCTCTTTCACAAACACACTTTTTTTCTCTCTGGCTGATGACTTTATTCGACAGACTGAGATGCTGCAGTCTGTTGAGTTCTCTATTGTATCTCTGCTTGACAGATATGTTAGTAAAGCTTTGTCTCCCAGCATGCATAGCAAACGAAGCGACAGCCAAAGCCCTTCCCAAAGAGCTCAGCAAAGAGCAAACAGTTTATGAACATCCTTGCACCATTTTCTACTCAACTGTCTTGTTCGTTCTCACTTGGACAAAGTGACAAAGATTAGATTCAAGGTAAAGCTCGAGGTGTGATTCCCTTGTCTCAAAAGAACTTCATAATATTTCTTCCCCTCTCTGGTCGGTGCAGTGGTGATAGGTCATTTATATCGGCCAGCACGCACCTCTCCTCTTGGGTGGCCTGCCTGTCCTTCATTTGCACAGTCTTGGACTGGCTGTGTTTAGTATCTGGGTCATTTTGTCTTTGCCAGGAGCAACCTTCTGAACAGACCCACTTTGCCTTACTCTCCCTTCTGTTACTCCCTCAACGTTTGTGAAGGACTCTGCCTGCACCTTCTGTTATTATTATAAATCTTTGCTCTCTGGAGGATGTTCCTTATCTCAACAGGGGGCCGATGGAGTGCTTAGAAGGACACATCCAAGCATCTATTTGGGTCTAAGTGCTCCTCCTAAACTTGAAGACTGTGTACTTTCTTGCACCCAGAGGAAACATTAGTACTTTTCACGCATGAAAAAGTTATTAAACCCTGGGTAAAAGGAATCCAGGGTTATACTGCTTCACGTTTTACACTGCTAATAATTTACACGAGGTTAACAATTAATACTGGTTATTCATAAACTGAATTTTGGGGCTATAAAGGTTCTTCTTCACTCCAATTTACATTTGTTGAAACGGCTTATTTTCTGTCATGACAACTCTCGGAGAATTTAGCATGGTAATATGCAATGATAATGAGTTTGGTCTTGGCGGAATAGATCTGCTATGCTGCTGCTGCAAAGCAAGTACCGAGACTTGCTACTGCCAATACATCCACAGACATGCTTCTGTGAGCATGTTGAAATACTGCTGCTGCACATATAACATATATGAAATAATTTCGCATATATAGCATACATGAAATTACCCTGTAGCAGATCTATACAGGTGGAGCTGGGGAAGGTGGAGGGTTTCTGAAGCACACCGCAACTGCTAAAGTAAGCACTAGCCGAGTATTTGAATGTTGAGCAGCATGCTCATTGGCTGCTGATGTGAAAAGAAACCAATCAGCTGTGCTGTGTGAATAATAATGTGATTTTATCAGATTTAGAGTTAGAACCTATGGGCCTGTTCCATCTAGAGAGAACTTTTATATACAACATACAGTGTTTCTGTGACTGTCCAAATGTGATTGGCTGTATCCTAACACTGCATTGTTTCACACTGTACATGTTTGGCACTGCGATGCAGGTTTAACACTGCTAAAGTGGTGCTAACTCTGCTCCGGAGCAGGCTTTCATAACCCGGGTAAGAAGTGGTGCTAGCAGAGCTTCTAAAAGTGTGAAATGTACCTTTACCTGGGGTTAAAAGTGGGATTTAGAACAACAAAAACGGAAATTACTCTGTTGATTAAATTGTTGACTTAATGAGGTTTTTAACAAGGGAGATTGAATATACTGGGTTTTGTGAGCTTGTGCAAACAGAACATTATTGTTACCTAGCATACTGAGCTAACGTCAACACTGCAAAACCTAACACTGAAATTTACAAAATGCAACAAGTTAATTTACTCAAATATTACCGAAAGTTCATTGAACTTAATATAAAAACGTTATGTGAACAGATTATGTTAAGCAGAGGTCAAACTTAATGAGTTACAGCAGATTTCATTTCCCCAGCAAGTTTAAATTAAGTGTTGTTTTGTGTATTTTGCACAAGAATAATATAATGTGTTTATTGTTCTGTTTTGTTAAGATTTTAAAAAGTTTCCTCAAGTGGTTTGAGTTGCCTTAACCCAAACCTTGTTGGGTTTTACATTAAATTGTTGCTACAATACACTGGAATCAAGCTCTTTACATTTTTTTTTCACTGTTTTTGTTAGTACTTCATATGTCAAAGAACACACAGGTCAAATGATAATGCTAATAATACAGCAGTTATACTGTAGTATGGCTGCATCCAAAATCACATACTTACCTTATATAGGTGAAAAGTGCATATAGTCCAAAATCGTATTCATAAAACAGTAGGTAAGCACCTGGATGACTTACTGTTTCCGCCAAGAATCTGAAGTGCGAATCTGATGGACATCTCACTATCCCATGTGGCCACGGATATGAGTTGTGAATGACAGTGAAGCGACGCAACTGACGCTGTAAGTCACATAACAATGACATGACGAATGTAGTACGTACATTCATACGACTGCGGACACAGCCTATGTTTGAGAATGTAATTATGCTATATGCTTGCACAACTTCAGTACATACTATGAAAGTGCAGGAACTCAGATGTAGCTGAGGAAAGCTAAAGAAGTTAGCTCTCTGTAAACATACTGAATATAGAAGATTCAGTACAGGAGAGATAGGTTTTTAAATGTTGTTGTACTGTGACTAACATCCTGTCAACATTATTACAAATTGTTTTACCCCAGAGAAGTCATGAGTAAAACATTAACTCATTCATAAAGTTCATTCTGCATGTCACAGGGATGAGGGTGATCCAGTCTACTTTTCCTGTTAAAAATGTCCACCTTGTTTATCAAAAGAGCACTTTATATGGCTCAGTGTTTTTCTTGGCCAACGTTCAGCTAAACCAGCCAATCTACTGTTTAGCCAAAAACACAAGACACCACAGCAAAACCTGAGACAGGAACTAAATAAAAGGTTTCCACATTATTCACATTCCCACATGCAGTTTGCATGCCAGTATTCATTCACCAGCTGGTTTTCAGCTCTCCTGGAGTGGAAAAAACCCAAAGTATGAGCAATAGTGAAGGTGACGCTTAGCTTAGCAAACACCACAAGTAGCTAGATTTTTACATTTTCAGGAGAAAGTTGTGAGTGGTTCTTGCCTATGCAAAGCTTTACTAGCGTGCCACATTACTAGTGTGATTGCTACACTGTAGATAAAAAAAATCAATAAAAATAGGGGTCAATGTACTGTATTAATATGATGGAATTTTCAGTAATTTTTTTTTATTATTTTAATTAATTATTATTCTTTGTTGTCATCTCATACTTTTAGATACGCTGTTATTTGTAAATGCTACTGCCGCGTCCATGTTTAACGCTTCTCATAGCTATGTGAAAATAAGTGTTAAATTGGAACAGTTCATTGCTGGAGCTGAGCTGAATGAGAGAGAGAGAGCGAGCGAGAGAGAGAGAGAGAGATGCGGAGCATGTGCAGAGCAGGGGGCGCGAGGAACAGTATTGAGAACCGCTGCTTTAGAACATTGATTTTGAAACTTGTGAATCCATTAGAATCTTTAGAAGACAGAATCGCGATTCATATATTAATAGATTTTTATGTGCACCTCTAGTTTTCTCTTCCTCTTCTCTAAAGCAGCGCTGCATGGCCTCGCCCCCTTTGCTGCCTTTTCCCGAGGGCGGGGTTTATCTGGGTTTGT
>NW_015537979.1:432552-436182 GCF_001515605.1 Sinocyclocheilus anshuiensis | reverse complement strand
GCCCCCAGCCAGTCGGTTCATCGCCTGGTGCTGCCGCACCCCACCCGCATGTACCGCAGTGTAAGTGTCTGGACCTTTGCTTTCATAGGCAGTTCCTGACTGCTACTAAATCAAAATGTGTTTTTTCCCTGCAGGTGCAGCTAGAATTTATGTACAACAGTTGTATTATAAAATTATTTTTTTTTTTTTTTTTTTTTTGCATGAATTGTGCAAACAGCCTATTTCAATATCAGAAATGATTAAAGGTAGGTATTAAAGGTAGAGTAGGGAAAATGCCATGAAGAAGAGGTGGGAGTGTGATTGGAAATGACACATACCAGACTCAAACTCATGTCACTCACAACAGCACCTCATCTTGAACCACGTGTTGGAAGACACTCGCTAACCGGCAGACCACAGCTCCAGCACAGCTGCCTTTAATCACAGATGAAACCTTTGTATAATTCAGAGCTCCCTGTGAGAGGAAAAATGTCATGACAACATCTGGGCTGCTTAACGAGGAGACTGATTCATTAGAACTTGGTAAAGATTGTATAATTTGTAATCACTTTCAGTACCAGGAACAAACAAGATCAATAGGTCAGGGATCTCATGAGACATTGATGAATGTGTTCTCCAATAAGCATGATACATGATAACATGACATTCCCCCAAGCTCTGCATGTCTATTATTTGAGCCTGATGATTATTAGACCTGATTAATTAACATTCATTTATGTTTGAACTTGTATTTGATTTGAATCATTAGTAATGTTCCTTGGAGTGAAGTGTGTGATGCTGCATCCTTGTTGGGATTTTGATTTGGGATGAAGGGATTTTCACCATCAGACATCAGTCGCTGAAAAGGAGGGATCAGAGTGAACGACAGCGTCCGGTTTAATTACAGCGCATGACCTGGCATCTTTCCTTCAGGGAAGCGACTGACTCATTGAATACAAAGTAGAGAGCAAATCAAGCTTTACAACGAAAGTCAGGTATGAGATCATGTACAATCAGCCAGTCGTTATCACAAAATAAACCCCAGCTCACCCTATAATATGAGTAGCAAGATTTGTCCATGAGTGTTCAGGAACAATGAACTGAATACAGTGTTGCCTATAAAAGTAATTAAAATAATAAAATAAAAAGTCATAAATAGTCACAAATATTTGACTGATGAATGTCGATTGATTTACCATTCAGAATTCCATTCAAGTATTTATTCCAGAAAGCCATAATAAATAGTATTAGTATAATCAAATCAAATCAAATCAAATTTTATTTATAAAGCACAATAAAAACAACTGTGCTATACAAATCATACTAAAATAAACATCAAAATCATATACAGTATACACTATATGTAGACCGCAATGCAGTATAACACTGAATGAAATGTATAGTTGGTGTAACAGGAAAATGTAGAGCTAATTATATTGAATTATATTGATTTTATTGTGTGTGTTGGGCAAATACAAGTAATTCAATATATTTAATTCCTGAAAGGACTTTAATTTTGAAGGGAAGGTACAGTAGTGCTTGTCATAGTGTCATATAAATTAATTTGGGAAATAAGCCCTTTAACACCTATATGACTATTAGATTAGTTTGCATAGTATGAGAGGCTATATATAGCAAAAGCATGACCCTTCATTTGTTCTACGAAATAACGTGGGAATTACATTTTAAACATTTTCATAAATAAATGGCCTAAATACACACAATTAAATAATATGTTCAAGTCATAATTGCACAAAATTAAAGTTTGATAGGAAATGATGCACAGTAAAAAATACTGTTCACAAGAGACCTTGATTCTTCTTTATTGTCTTCAAATACCACTTTTTTTTTTTAACCTATTCTCATTTCGGCAAACATTTCATATTTCATCTCAAGCTCTTAATTGATACTTTTGTATCTAAACAAATGCACTTTTGATAAAACTGCATTAGTGGGACAGTCATAATGTGTGTAAAATAGTATTTTTTTTTTAAATGCATTTAATAATAAATGTATTTTTTTATAACAGAATTGCATATTTTAAGATTGAAAATCTGGGTTTGGGTAAAACTTTAAAGTCTAAAAGCAAATTGAAAAGATGAATGCATGATAAAAAGTTTAGACAGTTTTAATGTGACCTTCTTATACACTGTAAAAAATGACCGTGAATTTAACGGTAAAAGACTGTAAAAATGCTACAGTAAAAACCTGTTAAATGGTTCCAAGTATTCCCTGCGTTACATTTCAAATGTGATGTTTTTTTTTTTTGAAATAACTATGTTTCTTAGTTTTTTCTTATCAGTTGTGTATATTAGACCTAATGTTGTTAAATGAATGTTTATTGCATTATTTCAGTTTCATGTGTGTTACCATGATGGTGTTTGGTGTTTGTGTGAATGACACTGTGCACCTTCTATACAAGTTATTATTTAAAAGCTGCTTGTGATGGGCTTTGGTTCATCATGTGACTTTCTCATCACCACTTGCTTTGGTGGTTAACAGTGTATTACAAAGCTACAAAACAGATTTCAGTACTTCAATAGGTTGGTATATTAACATTATATCAGTTAATGAAATTACGGTATTTAACTGTAAATTTAAGTTAAAACCGTAAAACCTAAAACGTTGCTACCGTATTTTTTACGGTAAACTTCCGGCAACCACAACTGAATTTGTTTTACAGTGTAACCATCAGTCTCTTTAGCTTTAATGCAAATCAACCCCTGGGACATAAAAGTTGAAGTAACACGTTGTAATGAAAAAAATTGTGTCCTTAATATTTTTCATTGTGCAGTCACTGTTTTCTAAAAATAAAAAGGTACTTGAGGCCATATAATATTACAAAATCTTCATTCACAATACATCACGGCCCATCATAACTTATTGCCTAGATATACACATCAGATTTTTTAAATCTTATCAGTTATATTCTTGGACAAGTATTTTTACATTTTGGTGAAGGGAGCTATGATCATAAACGTGACTCTGACGCATGTGGCTTGATTATTATTCATTCTCTACATATTCTTGCAGTCGTCTGCAGTTCCTCTCTCGAACCCTGACAGATTAAAATACACGTAGGATTTTTTCATTGATATCTCGAGCTATTCCAAATACCAGCACCCCTGAGATGTCAGTACAGCAATCATCTCTGTCTTGGTCATGGATGTGTAACTATGATGAATAATGGCAGGGCTGACCTTCATGTTTTCCTCAAGATGTCTGGGCTTTGTCAAAAGACATGTGTGGTCTGTCTGGTAGCATCTAACCACCGCTGAAACATTTCGATGAACTGGACTGTCAGACTGAGTGTTGCTGTGTTTATGTGTTGTTTGAAGAAACGTCACATTTCTAAGTAGCACCGTTACTGTAAAGAACATTGTTTGTGTAGAATGCTGTGAAGGAAATCACACATTCAAATTCAACTGTGAAATGTGTTAGTCACACCTCCTACAGAAGATTTAGGAGATTCTTGAATCATTTACGAACATTACATGAATTTCATTAGTAGTTAATAATAAAGCCTCAGAGCACAGTCTGATAATAAAATGCAATATTGAGAAAATGTTTTTAAAATATTGTTGAAATCAGGATTATTGAAACAGGGTTATTGCCAGTGGTGGGTACGTTATTCTAAAAAAAAAAAAAAAA
>NW_015537979.1:427086-432396 GCF_001515605.1 Sinocyclocheilus anshuiensis | reverse complement strand
TTGTGTTTAACTTAACTTGAAATACTAAAATAACTACAACTAAATAAACTAAAACTGGTGAATAAAAATTAGTAAAAACCATACAGACATTTTAAAAATTAGTGTGATTTGTAAAAAAAAAAAAAAAAGAAAAAAAAAAAGGAACTAGTTATTGGCTGCTAATTGTATCTTCAACAGTGAAATTAGACCACTCTACTCATTACTGTCTATAAAAAAGTATTGGATTACTTATTATTACTTTCTAAATCCCATATCAACCTCAACCAGTTGAACTAAAAAAGGACAGACATAAAACTGCTCCTTTAATTAATTAATTCATTCATTCATTCATTCATTCATTCAATAAATAAAGAATTATTGAACTGACCAAAGTATTTAAAGGGACAACGTTACATTAAAATCATTAGTTTAGCATTATAGATTAATTTTTGATGCAAATTCACTATTAAATAGAATTGTTCTATAGTCTATTTTTTATGCAATTACAGTTACAACTGTAATTAAATTACAGAAAAATTAAGAGTATTATTGCATTTTTAAAATAATGTTTTAAATTATTATTTTTTTTAATTAAATTACAGTAATTAATTATTTGGCAATGTATTACACCCAACACTGGTTATTACCTATCTAAAATTAAATCCATAAAAACTAAACTAAACTAAACTAAAATAAAATAAAATAAAATTAAATAAAATAAAATTAAATTACTCATTTGTGTTTAACTTAACTTGAAATACTAAAATAACTACAACTAAATAAACTAAAACTGGTGAATAAAAATTAGTAAAAACCATACAGACATTTTAAAAATTGAAATGTTTAATGACTAAAACACAAAACAAAAATTACTAAAACTAAAATTAAAGAGAAATTATAAAAATACAAAATAATAAAATTTAAAATATTCAAAATTATAATAATTTTTTTTTTATAATTAAACTATAATAGTATATTAATTACTAAAATGTCACAGACCTGAACGCATATATAAACATAATATAACAAAACATAACATAATGAGTTTATTTCTATTATCCTTTATTAATAACATTTATATTAAATAAATTCAGTTTTTGTAATGACTTATTATTACACTTCCAGAAGTGCTGTATGAGTGATTTGAGGTCTGGGAAATGGCTGTATTCCAGCACCTTTGAAAAGACCTTTTCAAACACTCAATTGTCATGTTCACAACTACCTACTATTTAAATGTGTGATTAATATTCCGGAGTCAAGTTGAATAGCATTTACATAATCTCCTCACATTGTCCGTGCTGCTATTAAATGGGAATAGAACGTCCCGTCTTCTGCTTATCTACAAATTACTTCTGAACATTCATTTCGTCTCACATTGTGCTTCTTTTCTCCACCTTAATTATATGGACTTTTGCAGATGTGTGCTTCTTTGCGTGATTAAATAACAAGCGGGATTTGTCCCGTTGCCATGGAAACGAGTAATTAATCAATTATTATTGCAATCTGCTGTGATAAATTGAGTTAAACCAGTCTCAGAGCATTCTGTCAGATGAATCTGAGCAGAGTGCTCAATATAATTTATATTTTGTTTACTTTTTGTGAGAGTTGCATAACGCAGGCTACACTTTTTTTTCCAAACACAATCACAATAACACCATGTTATTACATGGACAGTATGCAGCGAGCAGTCAGTTTGAGATTGTAAAAGGGGATGCTATAGTTAAACTGGGACACAGACCTGGGCTACATTTTCCAAAAGCATCGTAAGCCTAAGCAGATCATATATCCATTGCCACCAATAGTCTCTATGATCAACTTATCTCACAATGCTTTTAAGAAACGCAGCCCTTATCAGTTTGCACAATGAAAGCCTGCCATATCTACTGAGGATTTTTTTTTTTTAATCCAGGGAGTATATTGTAAGGATGATAGTTTGAGTATTTACAGTGTGACCTCTACATGTTCCCAGAGGTCACATGCTGAAAAGTGTGTAACTATTTTTACAGAGAGCAGCACAGTTGATGAACGTGCTGTTCAGTTCATCCTCTGAAATCCCACAACAGCTTCAGCTGCTTTCAACAACAGCTTTAGTTATGAGACAGGAGAAACATCAACCTGCCATTCACCGTATCAGCAGTTATCTTTATGATTTGCCTTTGATGCATACCATGCTATAATTAATGATAGGCAGAGGCTATTTGCACTGAAGTGAAAATAGCAGTATTTGCACTCAGTGTGAATCTTGTGAACCGTGTAAGATCCTGTTTGAAATAAGTGTAAAAAGTGTTAGCAACTCGGTGTAACGTATACACATAACTCAAAATAACACATTCAATTTAAATTATAAGCCTACTAAATACCATTTTTTAAAATGCATTTAAATTATGTAAATAATTTTATTTATTTTTACTTAATTTTTTATGTTTACTTTATTTTCATATATTTTCTTCATTATTATTATTATTAAAAATAAATGCCTCTCCGAACTGATAGGCAATAGCAAAAGGGAGAAGATTGGCATTGTAAAAGGTGGATTTAAAACTGGGGTTGGTCACATCAAAAGCCAAATCCACTATCTGTACTCTCCACACCACTACTCCTGTTACTGGATGGCTTTCTTTTGTCATTTGGTCTGGCTCAGCCAGACAATACTGAGGGAGTTAAATAGTAAATAACCTTTGTCAACAAGGCTATCTGCACTTATTGTAAATAGACACTCTGTAAAGTAGCACTTATCATGGACAGGGCCACAAATTGTTGTCCTGTTGACTTTTAAGGAATAAATCTCATGTCATGTGGAGAAAGAACTATTAGATATGTCAGATAAACTATTATCCTAAGTATTATTAAGCTAAAATCAAGCGTATAAAGAGACTTCTGAAAAAACGTAAGACCTACCTAACTGTATAAAAAATAAAATAAAATAATAATAATTAAATATGCAAAAATACCATAGAATTGACATAATTTGTTACAATATTGAACTCACTATAGAACAATTGTCAGTATTTTGGACTTGTTTTCTCTTGTTTTACCCCTGTCTTTGTTCCTGGTTTTCCATATATGGTCTTTTTCCTGTTCTCGTTTAGTTTAATTATGATTCCTGGCACCTGTGTTTGTTAATTATCCTGTGTATTTAAGTTCCTGTTAGTTCCTTCCTTTCTGTCGAGTCTACTCGTTGAGTTCGTGCATTTGCTCCAGTTTCAATGTTGGAATCTCCCCTGTGTTTCGTCAATAAAGACGATTTAAGATTATTCGTGCCTCTTGCGTTTTCCCTGCGATGACGTACCGTGACAGAAGACCTGACTAAGACAGTAAGCGGTGCCTCTTCTCCCTTTTGTTTTCTCGTTTTGTTTAAAAGTGTTTTCTTTTGAATTTTTTTAAAATGGATCCCCTGGAGCAGTTATGTTCTATCTATCAAGACGGCCGTCCCCTGGAAGTTTACATCAGGGAATTCCTTACCTGCTCCAAGCAGACTTCCCTCGACCGGTGGGCTCTTGTGGACTGTTTCTGGGGTGGTCTGAATTGAGGGGATTGCTCAACTGATGCCACTGGCAGGGTCCAGGTGGTCCCGATTACATCAACCTGGCTCGGTTTGTCTGCGGATCCCGTGTGGGCTCCAGCCCCCGAATTCAGCCCAATGAGGGCTCCTGTTCCCGAGTTTAGCCCGGTGAGGGCTCCTGTCTCCGAGTTTAGCCCGGTGAGGGCTCCTGTCCCCGAGTGTAGCCCGGTGAGGGCTCCTGTCACCGAGTGTAGCCCGGTGAGGGCTCCTGTCCCCGAGTGTAGCCCGGTGAGGGCTCCTGTCCCCGAGTGTAGCCCGGTGAGGGCTCCTGTCCCCGAGTGTAGCCCGGTGAGGGCTCGTGTCCCGAGTGTAGCCCAGTGAGGGCTCCTGTAACCGAGTCTAGCCCAGAGAGGGCTCCAGTCCCCAAGTCAAGCCCAGGGAGGGCCTCTACAGCCTTAATTCCCCGCGAGGTGTTTTGGGGTGGGGGGTGGCTATTGAGTCCCCGCTGTAGTGGCCGGGCCGAGTGGCGAGGCCAAGGCCACGGAGGCCGTCCAGCCATGGCGTCCTGAGTCCCCAGCTGTAGTGGCCGGGCTGAGTAGTTAGGGCAAGGCCACGGATGCCGTCCAGCCATGGCGTCCTGAGTTCCCAGCTGTAGTAGTCCCCAGCTGTAGTGGCCGGGCTGAGTAGTTAGGGCAAGGCCACGGATGCCGTCCTTCCGTAGTGGCCGGAGATCCCAGCTGTAGTGGCCGGGCCGAGTGGCGAGGCCAAGGCCACGGAGGCCATCCAGCCATGGCGTCCTGAGTTCCCAGCTGTAGTGGCCTGGCCGAGTGGCGAGGCCAAGGCCACGGAGGTCGTCCCGCCATGGCCTCCTAAGCTCCTTGCTCCACCATGGCCTTCTGAGTTCCCTGTTCTGCCATGGCCTCCTGAACTGTCTGCTCCGCCATGGACTCCTGAACTGCCTGCTCCGCCATGGCTCCCAGAGCTCCCTGCTCCGCCATGGCCTCCTAAGCTCCTTGCTCCGCCATGGCCTCCTGAGTTCCCTGTTCTGCTATGACCTCCTGAACTGTCTGCTCCGCCATGGCCTCCTAAGCTCCTTGCTCTGCCATGGCCTCCTGAGTTCCCTGTTCTGCTATGGCCTCCTGAACTGTCTGCTCCGCCATGGCTCCCCGAGCTTCCTGTGCCGCCATGGCACCATGGACTGCCTGATCCGCCCTGGAGGTATTCCCCGTGTCTCAGTCCTGCACCAGCCTCCAGGGCTCCCTGGTGGAATTGTTACGGTGCGGGACGCGCCTTCCGGGAGGGGGGAGTAATGTCAGTGTTTTGGACGTTTTTTTTTTTCTTGTTTTACCCCTGTCTTTGTTCCTGGTTTTTTCCTGTTCTCATTTAGTTTAATTATGATTCCTGGCACCTGTGTTTGTTAATTATCCTGTGTATTTAAGTTCCTGTTTGTTCCTTCCTTTCTGTCGGGTCTACTCATTGAGTTTGTGCGTTTGCTCCAGTTTCAATGTTGGAATCTCCCCTGTGTTTCGTCAATAAAGACGATTTATGATTATTCGTGCCTCCTGCGTTTTCCCTGCAACGACGTACCGTGACAACAATATTTTAAACAAACTTATTTTAATTATTTTTTTAAAATGACAATTTTGCTCACAGCTGTGTTACTATATGATGTTACTGTATACTGCATGATGATAAAACAAAACTTTAATATACTTTATTAATATGATAACTAATAAAAAAACACAGGGTTGCAGATTTGTTATGTGTGTAAATTGTTATATATATATATATATATATATATATATATATATATATATATATCTCACACT
>NW_015537979.1:426889-427054 GCF_001515605.1 Sinocyclocheilus anshuiensis | reverse complement strand
TATATATATATACAAATCTGCAACCCTGTGTTTTTTTTAACCATTAACCAATGATTTAATGAATGTTCATGTGATTTTTTTCAATATTCGTTTTGTGTTTGTTGTTAGAAAATAATGACTTAAACAAATCAGGGATTTAAACTTTTTTTTTTTTTTTTTTTTTTA
>NW_015537979.1:413476-426396 GCF_001515605.1 Sinocyclocheilus anshuiensis | reverse complement strand
TCAACTCTTTTGATATTTGGTTTGACATCCGATTTTCTGAAAGTCCCACATTTCAATAAAACACAAACTAAAGTGATTTCTGGGTGATTACGTTAAGTATTTCCTTTAATAACTGCCATAAAGTATAAACTGGATATTGGTAGTAGGCCACTGAATTATTACAAACTTATTTTTATATTAATATTTACATTCAAGTGTTCATTAATCTACTCTGGCTGAACCCAAACCACACAGTACAGAATATGATTGATTCACTCACAATAACTGAGAGTAATTTGTCATATCATTTTATGTTGCTTCATAAAAACCTAACATTGCAAAAGATTGAGTTGAGCAAGGCAATTAAACACAAATTGTTCTAGTGGGATTGTCCCTGTAATAAGTGCCATTCTTTAGCTAAATAAAATAACAATGAAAATTCTGTTGTCATGCAGCTTTCCCGCCATTACGGCGTATTCACAGTTTACCTCAAAACATGCCGTTGTGCTTGGTATTCCAGCGAGAGACTGCTCTCGTCTGTATTCAGCTGAGACTGTTCCTGTCAGTGATCTATTCAGGGTGCTTGGCGGTGTGATCAGAGAGGACAGTTTTGAGATTATTCACCTCAGGTAAACTCCCAACTCGTCTAGAAGTGTGAATCTCAATTATATTGAGAGCGGCCCATCTTTTTTTGATATTAATAAAGAGCAAATCCATATTAGGAGGAGATGAACAAAGCAGCAGCACAAACAATGAGGTAATTCTTTACAAGAGAACATTCTGTAGACCTGCAGACTGAATATAGGCACTGCTGGAAAGGATTTACATTTAGACGCCGACTGGAATGCTTTTACTACACATATTTAAATTAAAGAACATATAAGCGGTTAAGATGTAAAGTCTTTACCACTCCATCATTTTCATCAGAGCTGGCTCTGTAATTGGATTTCATTTGCAAATAAGCTTCCGGCTAATGGAATGGGGCTCCCTCACTGCCGTCGCATGACGTTGCATGAGGCCACACACTGAAAAATGAATTACTCACTCGGACGACACATGAGAAGATCACCTCCCACACTCTATAAATCAAACACATGAATGCTCTTCGCTTCAGTAAATCCTGCCAAAAAAGCACATCAGGATTATTTAATGAAACCTTCACAATGAGCTGTTCCTCATGTGCTGAACGCATACTGATGAAGAAAAGCATCAAGCATATGAGAATTATTATTATTTTTTTTTTTTATAATTTGTTTTATGTACTCCCTTGTGAAAAAGAGGTGTGGTTAATTATATTGATGATATAGATATTGTAGTAAAACCATAAAAAAAAATGTTACTTAAAATAAATGTTAACTGAAATAAAATAAAATAAAATAAAATAAAAAATATTTTATTAAAAAAAATTATAAAATATTTAAAATAAACATTTCTCATTTTCTTTTAGTTTAACTTGATATACTAAAATAAATAACACAAAAACTGAAATGAATTTAATAAAAACTATGAACATAAAAACTAATAAAAATTACAAAAATACACAATACAATTACTAAAACCTTTACAAAAATTAAATAAAAAATATATAAAAAACTAATTTCAACTATTGAAAACAACTATAATCATATTTCAATAATATTAAAATAACACTATTCAAACACAATATTATCATGAAATTACATATAAAGATACGCTTCTACTACCTGCAACTCAATCACTAAAGTTTATCTAACTCCATTTAATTTATCAGTTTAGTTAGAAATTAACATGCAATTAAATGATTAAAACATTGTATTTAGTTAAGCATATTCACTTAAAAGTGTCATTTCTGTACATTATAGATTATACAAAGTGATGAAGTGATTTTACTCTAAAATCTTAAATGTTTATGATTTACTGTACGATAATTTGCAGTGAAAAATGGTGGTTATTAGGTCATTTAATATGATGAATATATTATTATATTTATAAATATTTTATTACAAAATAATTACAAAATAAATAAAAATTACAATTAAAACATCAATATAAACATATTTAATGATATAAATAGATAAACACATAAAGGTAGTTAATTATATCACATTATATTATTTAATAAATTATGTCCATTCGTGAACTGGGAAATATACCATCATGCCTTAAAAGCCACCATATTTGAACCTCAGCAGCCAGTTTTTTTACTATGAGTTTAGAAGAATATTTTTCAGCGTATGTCAAATGAGAAGTGTTTCTCTTGTGAAAAGGTGTGAGAAAAAGGGCGCCTTTGTGCAAGACGAAAACAGTCAGTCTCCCACCTACGCTAGGTGTCAAGGTTTCATTTCTCTTGTCTTCCATCAAAGCTGCTCGTCTCAGCCTGGAGACTGTGTGGAACATGATATAAAATTGGCACATCCTGTCTACAAACTGAAAACGTCTGTGCACTCTACAGCCTCCTGGGGGTGACCTTGGACGATCAGCCACACATGATCAGAATGTGAAAGAGCAGAAGAGAGACGGTGGGGGTGAACGAGGGTGTTTCTTTGGTGGGTAAGGGCATGTACCTTTGTGACACTCCGTCATGGCGATAGACTCTTATGGCAGGGTTTTCAATAATGCATCAGGCCACACAATAAAATTGACAATCAAAGGCCTTTATTCAACAAGCTTCCCTGAATAATTTACACCCTGTTCTGATTAGACTCAAGCCAACAGAGAGAGAGAGAGAGAGAGAGATGCAGAGGAAAAACAGTGACTGAAAAAATAATGAAAGAGCGAAAGGGAAATCAATGTGTCAGCAGGGATTCATTTACCCATTTGACACCTCCGAGAATAATGGGTGCAATGAGAAAAAGAAAGAGTGAAACGGAGAGGAGAGACAGGAGGAAAATAGCCTTTGTTGAGTCACACTGTCTTTGAAAGCAGAGCCTATTGTTGTGGTGGCCTTGCCTGGCCATTAGCTGATGTATTGATAAATGGATACAATGGCAGCATGTTGAAGCACATAGAAGAGAGCTGAGGCCAACTTATAGAAAGGACACAGATATTCAGTGATTTATGACAGCTCTAAAGCTGTCATGTCTAATGGCATATATCATTCACGGTTCTTGTGTTTTTGGATGCAGATGCAGATGCAGATTCATGGTGGGTTTTGTCTCAATTTAACAAATAAAAATAACAAAACATGCGAGGATCAGTGGTTCTGGGCCACTTTATGTCTATATGTGTGCATTAAAGGGGTCATATGATGCGATTTCAAGTTTTCCTTTCTCTTTGGAGTGTTACAAGCTGATTGTGCATAGATAAGATCCCTGAAGTTGCAAAGACTAAAGTCTCAAAACCAAAGAGATATTCTTTATCAAAGTTAAGACTCTGCCACACACCCCTAAAACGGCTCGTTCTAACACGCCCCCACATATCTACCTCACTATGTGGAAATCACAAACACATACCAGCTTCTTCACTGTGTCTGTCACGCCACTCTGTTCCCCTTTCGGGCTTGAACTGATGGTAAAACTAATGACATTATTTACTGTCTTTACATTTATTTTGAAAGATGCAGCTCGCGATTATAGTAAGGGGCGTTACATTTCCGACGAGTGCTTGCGGTGTTCGGCCAATCACAATGCACTGGGTCAGCTGGCCAATCAGAGCAGACTGCACTTGTCGGAAGGAGGAACTTTGTAGAAAACGAAGCGTTTGAGAGAGGCGGGGCATAGAGGACCTACAATAATGTACAGTATTTGAAAAATAATGTGTTTTTTGAACATTAAAGCATGTCAACATATTCTGTTACACCAAATAAACTAAATAATGATCTTTAAAAAAGCATCATATGACCCCTTTAACATTGACAAAACTAACAGTAAAGACTTTTACATCATAAAAACCTATTTTAAATGTTCATGAAATATTCATTCATGAAATATTCATGAATCATGAGAAATGTTTCCACAAAAATATGTAGCTGCACAACTGTCTTCAATATTGATAATAATCACAAATGTTTCTTGAGCAGCAAATCAGCATATTAGAATGATTTCTAAAAGATCGTGTGACACTGAAGACTGGAGAAATGATGCTGAAGATTCAGCTTTTCTGATCACAGAAATAAATGACATTTTAAAATATATTCAAATAGAAAACAGTTACTTTAAATTGTAATAATATTAGGCTTTTTATTCTGCATTTTGAATCAAATAAACGCAGCCTTAGTGAGCTTAAGATACTTCTTTCATTTTTTTTCTTTTATTTATTTGTTTGTTTACAGAACTAAAAGTTAACTTTTTTTGCAAATGTTTTATGATATACATATTGCTGTATTTTTTAAATACAGCATTTTTTAAACTTACTATGACTGAATTCTTAGTTTGAAAGAATTTCTGCAAACCTATTGTTTGGCCATTCAAATAGCCTTGCAAAAACCAGACTTATTCAAATAATTTGGTGAAACGACTTATATATTATATTGTCCAATGTGATGTTATGGCCCAGGCCCCCAGGGGTCTCTGACTGCCAGAGGCCTCCAGATAAGGTGCCCACAGTCTGACACTAAAAAAAAAGGTAATACAAATGTAAAATATTGAACTTATATTTTACTTGGAATGCTATTTCACATTAATTAGACATTACATTTTGCAAATGAACGTGTGAGTGTAATTTCCGTGCTAGTACTACTATTTTCACAAAACGACTGTTTCCAAACTGGTTTCCTAAACAGTTGCCCCTGTTTTCTTTTGGTCAGAAATACAGACAGCCACACCCCCAAACGCACACCATTGGCTGAGCCAGTGTTGCTATGTTGGGCTAGTCGAATTCTCAAACAAACACAACAATGTTTTGATACCAACACTGTTTAGACTTTCTAAAGAAATCAGCCTAATGGATTTCATAGGATAGTTCATCAGGATGTTGATGTTGTGCTTGGCTAAAACCTCTTTTTTGTACTTCCTCTTCCTCCATGGTTCCTTTTCCCTCACTTCTTTTGTAAACTCTCTCCTCACTTTGTTCTTTTCTTTTGTTCACTCCTCTTTCCTTCAAACCCCACTCCACTGTTAAACTCATTACCCAGTTTAATTTCCTGTCAAATCTGAAGTAATTAGGAAGTAATTATTGGCATTTATATTGCTTATGTCTTAGAAAAATATATTTTATGATCACCTCAGAGTATAATTATAGGGGACCTGCATGGTGTAGAGTTGAATAATCGCTGCTCCGAGCATTCAAGAAATACATTATAGCATGGTTAATACCCTACACTAAATAAAGACAGCCATAGTTTTGAGTGTGTGTGTGTGTGTGTGGTGTGTGTGTGTGTGTGTGTGTGTGTGTGTGTGTGTTTATAGATATGAGTGTATTGGGAAACATCAGTTCAGTTTTATATAAAATGTCATTAGATTGTCTCATTTACTTTATGTGAATTATTACCGCATCCTCCATGGAAATTTTGAGGTGCACCATGGGTGTCAAATAAAATAACTAATGTGATGTTTCATCAGCTGTATGGCTTTTATAGTTGTTTAAATGTCTTTAAGCAGGACGGAATAATAGTTTAAAATATCTACAATGCCCTGAGTGTCACTATGCTGGTATTTTAATTTTTAACGATTTACACTAAAGCGTGAAAAAAAGTCTTGTAAAGGTGAAGTAATTTTGTTGAGTATTTGAGATGTTTAAGAGGAGGAGAAGGCAGGCATCTGTTTGGCTCCACTGTGGAAAACCGAAGGAAACCGTCTTCTACAGGGAAAACATGTGGTATCAACGTGTGTGTGTGTGCGGTTTGACTCCTGAATTACACTCTGTTGCTCTAATTTAGTGAAGGAAGGTCTTATGTACTAGTCAAAAGCCATAGCTACAGTTTTATTAAAAGAGAAGTTTGTAATTTAATTTAATTTATTTATTTATTGAATGTCAGAACACATTTGTCTATTCCAACTAACTGTTGGTTCATTCTACCAAAATTGTAAACATTGTGGCTCTGTCGCATTATTAAAATGATCTGTTTGTTAGAACATCCTTCTGAAATGAAGTATGCTCAATTATACTGAATGTGCACTTGTAGTGTACTTAAAATCATAAAAGTCTATTTTTACAAAAGTATATTTGCAGATATATTAATGAAATAAAGGGCCACTAAAATGTATTTAACGCTTTTGTAACACACTCAAGTACACAAAATAGGAATAATGCCAAATTAAGTTTTACTTGAAAGTACACTTTACATCATATTTTAATAATCTTTTGTCGTTCTTTCAAGAAGTACACTTATTTTGATGTGTTGACTAACATACTAAAGCACATGTAAAGTAATTTTAACTGTAGTGTTATTCAATATTACATCACAAATTAATATATTTTAAATGTACTAAACTGCAACTTCATGTTTACAAATGTATATACATTTAAATACACAACATAGCCGGCAAGTTTCAAAAGAAATGACTTGAAAGTATATTTTAGTTCATCATAAAAGCTTGTCAGTACATTTAGCATGTCACTTTAACAATATTTGAACAGACAATACAAGTAATTATGAAATTACATATAAAGATACTTAAGTAGGTAAAAAAAAGCATTCTTAGGTGCATTTAATATAAATGTAATAATACATTTTCATATTGCAAATAAATGTCTGAAAACATTACATTCAGTTCACATTTAATTATATTCTTTTAAAGTATTATTTCCATAAGTATTCTTGTAAAACTTTGCAAAGGTGCACTTCTTTTTCACAAGGACAGCCTGACACCATAGCATTGACCAATGGGGTGTGTTTTGGGTATTTGTCTGACCAATGGAAGACAAGGAGAGTATTTGAGGAACCTGTTTGGGGAAAAAAGTTATTACTTTTTTTAATTCCATTTTGTGACTCTCCATTAGTTCAGCAAGTGCCTAAGCACAAGAGAGAATAAAAAAAAATGAAATGTACATTTTAAATGTAAAAAATTAAGACTTGAGAAATACAATTACGAAAATTGAGAAATGCTGGGAAATATAAACAGTGCAGTATATAATGTTTGGTCTTTCAAATATGCAAACACTATTTTCATTTTTTTTTTTTTTTTTTGAAGAAGAAGAAGAAGAAGAAGAAAATGCGAGTGGTGTTATACTTTTGTTGTATTACAGTATCAGATCCACTGGCAATTGTACTCAGATCTGTGTGGAGTGCTGAGAGGTTTACAAAATAGTGTAACCGTAACACGTCTACTGCCCTCTAGTGTGCAACTACACCATAACCCATTCATCTTTTGAGTGAAAAAGCATTCCAGCCAGGCTAATACAGTCAGTCACCATCCCCAGAGTTGCAAAAGCCAGCCTAGACTTTCAAGCTGACACAGTCCTGATGTCTCTGACATATTTCTGGCTCAAAGAAAGCCTTTCATTCATCATCGATTGAGGAGGGGGCAAAAGATATTCATTGTCTGCTCACACAAAAGGCACAACAAAGCAGCAAGACATTCTATCCACCTGGCTCTGAGATACGCAGGCAGAGCGGAACAGGACCGCTTTTGTTACTGTATTAATGAGAGCTCCTCTTTCCAAAACCTGCACCCTCTGCCCAGACACCAGACTCACAGACCCCACCACACCGGGGGGCTCGAGGTGAACCGAGGTGGCTGGACTTTAAAGTCAGACTATCAAATATGTCTGTCTTAAAAAGCTGTAGTAAATTTAAAAATGTCATATTTTATAAGTTGAATGAGGTGGAAAGTTTTGCTGAGGGTCATTTTGCAGTTTATTCTTCTGGGAGATACACTGCTGACCACAGGGTTATCGAGCAGCCCAAATACAAAAACACACACAGGTCTCGCTTGAGGATGATGGTTGTTCAACATGATCACCAGACGGGGGCAGTAGACGAAAGCTTTGAAGTAGAGCATCTGTTTGAAATGGTATGCTTCTACTTTCTATTCTTTTCCTTTCTTGCATATTCTTTTTTTTTTTTTCAGTTCTGTCACAGCAAAATATATACTTTCTGTAAAGTCCACTTGGATGGAAACTGGCATTTTTCACAAAAGGGCATGCAACTCTTGAAAATAAAGTCAATTTCAATGTTCTTCGGCAAAATGTCAAGTAGACAATGTTTTTGTCAACCTCAGGATGTCAAGCTCTATATATGACTATATGTGACCCAGGACCACAAAAACCAGTCATAAGGGTACATTTTTCGAAATTGAGATTTATACATCATCTGAAAGCTGAATAAATACGCTTTCCATTGATGTATGGTTTGTTAGGAATATAACAATATTTGGCTGAGATACAACTATTTGAAAATCTGGAATCTGAGGGTGCAAAAAAATCTAAATATTGAGAAAATCGCCTTTAAAGTTGTCCAAATGAAGTTCTTAGCAATGCATATTACTAATCAGAAATTAAGTTTTGATATATTTACAGTAGGAAATTTACAAAATATCTTCATGGAACATGATCTTTACTTAATATCCTAATGATTTTCGGCATAAAAGAAAAATCAATAATTTTGACCCATACAATGTATTTTTGGCTATTGCTGATGTTTTAATTTATAATGAAAAATATTGAACAAACGAGACATTTAATTGCAGTTTAAAATCCTATATTTATGTGATTTCATTATTTTCTAGAAATAAACATCAAAATTATTTTTGAATTAAATGAACATATTTTAAAATATTTTTATTTTAATGAAAATAAATAAAACTATGCCATAATGGTGATTGCACTCCATACAAAGGGGCTTGAAAGTGTGACATCAATTTGCAGTTATATTTCCTATTCAGTAAATTAAAGCTAAAACATATAATTATATAATATTTGTTTGATCGATGTCCTTAATAAATAACATTAGTAGCAAAGCTGACAAGAAAATACATGTAATTATTTACTTTCTGCTGTACTGTAGAAAGACTTGTCAAGACTTGTTAATAAGAACAATGATCATATTTTTTATTTATTTATTTATTTTTATTATTAGTATTTTTTTCAATTTATAGAAAAAAATAAGTGTCAATCAATAACTGAAAATTGATGTCACACCTTCAAGCCTCTTTCATTCCTGGGTGTCACAATTTTAAGGAATGATTTTATTATTATTATTATTTATTTATTTTTATTTCATTTTTTTTTTTACTGTGGAACATCATGGGTTGAAACATTTGAGTTTCACACAAACGCCACTAAATTTGATCTTTTTGATGATTAAAAGAAAATGAAACAAACTTAAAAATTAGCTTCTGGGTTTCTTATGACTGAAACATCCAGGCTTGGTGCCAGTAGCCAATTCCTAAAGACTGAATCGTCTTGTTCACGTTCAACATATAGCATCACATAAACAACAACAACTACAACAAAAATTGGTTTGGTATTGGTTTCACCATTTGGCCTCCAGATCGTGTCTGTGTTGTATCCTGTGACCATCTGCCCCGCATGGGCTGCCCTGACAAATAAAAAGTGATGACTTATGAATGCCCAGAGGGCCTGACACGTGCTCACTAAACATCCTCTGACTCCAAGCCGCCTAAACAAACAGTCTGACAGCCAAATTCAATATGAAATGTGTCTTAACAGCATTCAGTTATTCACTTTAGCGTAATTTACAGTAAGTCACATTTTTCCGGCCCACTGAACGGAAAAGAAGAATTGTTAGTTTCCACCCAGTCTTAAAACCGCAAACAGGTTGATGTTTAATCACATGAGTCACACTAGACCTGCAAATTATGGAGATATATTAAAGGAATATTCTGGGTTATGAGAGCATGTTGAAAGCTACACATTTCTTGCTGTCAGTCTGCTATGAGTCTGCTAAATTATATATGTGGGCGTGCGTTTTGTGTTGAGTATTTGGCTGTAGGCTCCTTTCAATGACAACGCAATGGAAAAATAACAACAAAACACATCATTGCTTTGGATTTCATAAACAGTATATGTAATTGGTAAACTAGATTTTGACATTTGATGAAGAAAATGTGAGTGGCTGCTGTTGTGTTGCTATGTTTTAGCATGTAGCTATGTGGTTGCTAGCGCTAACTGGCTTCTTAGCATAGGGTGACCATACGTGCCATTTTCCCAGGACGCGTCCTGGGAAAATGGCAAGTATGGTCACCCTATCTTAGCACACAAAGTCAAAACACCCTCAAGTCTGTGATATCGTGCTCTGTAGATATGACTTTAATGTATTTTTAACCTATACACAGAAGTCTGGGACCAATTTGAGGGTTCGCTCACGCTCGTGGGATGAGTTACACACCGAATTTCATGATGAGCAACACTAACAGTCATGCTTGCCCAAGCAAGCACCGCTAAGTACCAAAACTGAGGAAAAACATTAGGAAATCCTAGCTTTGTTGGGCTGCAATGACAGTCTCACGTGGCTCAACAAACAGACGTGACAAGCTCGCTACTAACAAATTGTGCTGCCAAGGCGATCGCTTTAAACAAACCCGACTTTCAACAGGTGAAACACAAGTGAGAATGGACATAGAAAGAGCGACTGTTTGTTTGTGGATTTGTGAGGATGTGGGTGAACCGCTGGAAAACACTGCTGGTGCAAAACTATCTGCTGCTCTAATGTACATCAACTAGGTTTATAGACTTAATATGGCTCTCATCTCTGATTAAAAGAAAAACAACGTCTCCTAAAGAGCATAGAGACAGATTGTTGTTCTGACTGGAATGAGAACAACTATCCCTCTATGGACTAACACTGCAAATAAAATTCCGTAAAATTTACGGTAAAAAACCGGCAGCTGTGGTTCTCGGAATTTTACCGTAAAAAATACGGTAGCAACGTTTTAGGTTTTACGGTTTTAACATAAATTTATATAGTAGGGGAATTTACCGTTAACCATTTAACAGGTTTTTACTGTAGCATTTTTACAGTCTTTTACCGTTAAATGCACAGTCATTTTTTACAGTGTACATTATGAAACAAGTTTAAAAAAGCTCAACTGGTTTGCTTTGAAGCGAACATCATCTCCAGATCAGGTTTTTGAGTTGTTTATGATGACCTAGAAAATGGTATGGTAGCAGATTTCTGTCACAATTCACACAGGGAATCTTTGACTGCATACAATTTAATGGTTTCATTTTTTTTCTGCCTGCTTTTCTTTTTGTCATTTAAAAAGGACATGGACTAGCAGAGGATTAAAGTTCAAAAGAGGTTAAAAACAGTTTAAAAAAAAGAGGTTAAAAATAGAAGTTAGCATTGCAGGAGTATAATGCATACCAGATATGACAAGACTCAATTAATCATGAAGGTGGAGATGATACTGCTTCTAAATGCAGTGAATGATTATAGACAATACGTCTTAGGTATGTTTGGACTCAGCACTGACATAGAAGAGAGGAGAAGCACAGAAGGAAAGGATGCCTAACACCTACCAATATCAAATAAACATCCTGTAATCTTCTTTCCCGAGGTGGTCATACATATGTTTCACATTTTCCACAAATGTTTCTGAAATATGAAAATATGAACGAGTGTTTCTTAAACTTCATGCACTATGTTGGTAAATTTTTATTCACACAAACAGATTTCAACTTACATTAAGTTAGATGAAGGTCACATTAAAAACCTTTTGAAAATGTTTTTCGTTGTTGTTGTTTTGAATATTTTTTTTATTACCTTTGACCCAGACAGCTATGAAAATCCATCATTGAAATATCAATTACATTTCTAATTTAAAAGTATGATAATCTAAACAAATAGTCAAATACACACACAAAAAAACGTCCTATTTCACTATTTACATATTTATATATAATGACTGCTCCTCAATTGTTTTCATCACAACTTTAATACATATTTTTATAAAACATAAAAGCTACAATTTTGACACACTATGCCAAAAAGTATGAACATATTAAAAAAAATATATATATTGTATTCAAACAATATTATTGGTCATGTATTATATTATAATATTTTAGAAAAAAAAAATATTTTGTAATAAAAACAAAAGATGTGTTGTCAAACTATGCAAAAAATATGAACATATTAATATTATCAGTTTTTATATAAAATTATTTGTTTTTACATAGTTTTTACACACACACACACATTTATTTACACCAAAAGCTACTAAACACAATACATAATTTGAGATGTGGTTGAAATATCAAATGAAATAAGATATGAAAAATTCATGGGACAATAAGGTCCCAAAGCTGAAGAAACACTCAATTAGAAAGTAGTTTTGGACAAAAAAAAGAAGAAAAAAAGACATGCTATCCCACAGCAAAATCCCTGCCTATACACACACAATGGCATCCTGAAAGGCCGAGCCAGTTTTTACACAATGGCCGGGCTCTTGGCTCTCTATCTGGTCTCAGGCCGAGTCAAACGAGCTCTTATTAGCAGTCATTGTACTAGTTGAGCTGTCCTCATAAGTGGTTGTGGGCCGTTTGATCCCATCCTCGATTTCAAAGAGACAGGAACCCAATACGCACCGATGAGATGGATAAAGCGAGAGGTAGCTCGGTTCATGTCTTCAGAAGCTCTCTTACCCAGGTGGGCCAATCAGGAGGAGGGGGTGTTCGGTGGGGCGACCTGACCCTCCCAACACCCCCTCAGTATAGCCTCTCTGGTCTGCTTGAGCTCAACATGTAATACCTGTATCTGATTTCACGGATCTGTGAAAGAGATAGATGATGTTTGAAAAAGGGAAAACCCTTTTTTTTCCAAGCGATCTTTCTTTTTTCCTATGACTATTCATTTTGGCTGTCGCATTATAGGCTGTTTTGCTTTCATCTTTTGCTTAATTAATTGCCTGGTTAATCTCTTTAGAGGCTTGAAAAAAAAAAGAAACAATCGAAACAAGGAAAACAGCAAATGAGGCAACAAACACTTTTCATTGTGCAACGGCTGTTTGTACGACACGCATGGATGCCACACAACATAAACTTTTAAACTAAACAATTATCGCTATAAAATCTCAGGCAGCTGCTCTGCCGAGAAAGCTTTTTTTTTTTTTTTGGGGTTT
>NW_015537979.1:398185-412202 GCF_001515605.1 Sinocyclocheilus anshuiensis | reverse complement strand
TACTGAAAGGCCGAGCCAGTTTTTACACAATGGCCGGGCTCTTGGCTCTCTATCTGGTCTCAGGCCGAGTCAAACGAGCTCTTATTAGCAGTCATTGTACTAGTTGAGCTGTCCTCATAAGTGGTTGTGGGCCGTTTGATCCCATCCTCGATTTCAAAGAGACAGGAACCCCGATGAGATCGATGAGATGGATAAAGCGAGAGGTAGCTCGGTTCATGTCTTCAGAAGCTCTCTTACCCAATCAGGAGGATCAGGAGGAGGGAAAGTTTTTTTTTTTTTTTTTTTTTTTGAGGTTTGAAAAGCTTTCAGGTCAGAAACGCTTCATTTGAATTTCTGGTTCAACATCTATTTACAGTTTGCTTATGCAGCAGAGACACACTATATGATAAGGGTTACAGGAACTTGGCTATGGAAAATGTACAGCTTAGCAACACAATTGTGGTAATTATAATGCATTAGCAACCATGCACAATAATTTAATGTTTTTATGAAGTGCCACTTGCCAAATATAGTTATCCAGTTTTATTGCTCACTGGTTGCTCGTTCACAGCTTATGAGATTTGAGTTATGTAGGGTGACCATACATCCTCTTTGCCCAGGACATGTCCTGGCCGGGATTTCTAAATTGCCTGAAATGTCTGTGTTTTGGCTTTGTTTTCCTATTTATGTGCTCTACAGTCCTGAAACGTTAAATGCATGTGTATTTATATTGCTTTGACATCTGTGAATCCCACCTTCTCGCACAACATGATTGGTTGATTATGTACAATGCCTGAACGCTATTGGTCTAACTACTCAGTCGTTACCATCAGCAAAGTATGAAAACAATAGAGTGGATTAGTGTAGGCCGATTTTTTCAGCAGCACTCATTCTGGAAATATTTTTCACATTCATTTTTTTTTTAAAGCCTTTGTTAAAGTGTTATAATCCGTGAACCAAATCAACCAGCTATGAGGTGAATCACAATATTACAAATTTGATTTCAACAAAGTATATGAAAATCTTACAAAATACAAAGGTACAAGACTGTGTTCTTACCAGCTTTAGTAATGGAAATAACTACAATCCCATGAACCATTGCAAATGACATTAATCAAAAAAAAAAAAAAGCCCTCAAAACTATCACAAATTTCTGTCAACATTACATTTTTATTAAATATTTACTTTTATTTAAAATTGTATGAAAGTTAAAAAAAAAATGAAACCAACATGAACTATTATAGCCTACTTCTTTGCCACTGACCCAGAACTGTACAATAGTAGCAAGAGCTCATTTTAATTTCTCTTAATAAGACATATCATAAGATTAGTTGGCCTCAAAGCTCATGATTTTCCAGGTGCTTGCCAGGCTGACATATGGCTAATCAGGCTTTTTCCATTTCAGTTGCACTGTTCGACTCTGCTCTGAGCGGCCACTGAAAATCTATGTCTGGGCATTGACATACTTGTAACATGAGAAGATGAGTCAGAGCTGCTGTCATGTTCCTCCAATCATAAATTACATGAGGAAACCTTTAAAACACCAAAAGCGACCATCCAGTGACCTCCTCACAGAGATCAGAAGCATTAAGCTAATCCCATTCTGAGGACCAGTAATCTATTTTTCTTCAAAACTCTTAGGAGGAGATAAGGAACTTCTGCAATTCGTGACTATCGTAAAAGCCAAATAAACAACATCTGCTTTTCAGCAAGCCATTTATAATTGCTCTATGGCCAAACATCCTCAGTTCTTGAGCTGTGTGTCTGCCTTTTAAAATATGACTGAGTGCCTTAGCAATCACTGGGATGGTTGTAGACCTTTACAGGGTAAAGAGACCATGGAATCGATAAGCTGTTGATGAAGGTATGTGTCGACAGGGCATGGGTACTTAGCAGTTGGTGCCAGCTTTAATTCCGTGCGAGAGGAAAGAGTGGCATCCCAGAAAATCAAAGCCCTGTAAAATGAAAGGTCTGCACCTTCTTTTCAGAGATAAATCTACAACTGTCAAAACTGTACTTCTTGCGAGACGCTAGGATGAAATCAAGCTACTCATTGTTGAAAGGCCATGTGATGGATGAGTGCAGGCTAGCTTTTAAAACAACCAAATCTAGACTGCCACATACTTAAAAGATAACATTTTGATTCATTGGTTTAATGGAAGTGCTTCTCAACTGACTCCAAGATTTTACATTGGACTTCAAGTGGCAGCCAAACAAAGTCAATATTTGTTCATTGTACAAAAGATATTCCTTATTAAAAAATGTCTAATTTGGTTTATTGTTGGCTTCTAAATGTCTCTTTAAAGTCATTGCCTTTCCAAGTCTTTCATACGTTCAGCAGCCAATTGCTGTCAACAGAAACCATGGTTGTGCACTTGTCAAGTGAATTTCTGTTTGTAGTCTGGCTCAGAGTTTTCAACATTTTGATACCAAGGACTCCAAAGCATGATGATTCCTTTGCCAAGAATTATAATATAGTGGCAAAGAATGCTAAATATAATGGCAGCAATACAATTTAATTTTATAAAAACAATATTAACAAAATGTTAAGCATGATATATAAAAACGTCTCAGGTTACTTATGTAAACATGGTTCCCTGAGTAGGGAACGAGACACTGCGTCCTCTAGGGGTCGCTATCGGGGAACGCCTCGTCGTGACCCGTGTCTGAAGCATACATTGAAAAAACACCAACAACACGTTGGCCGGCGACAGCCCATGGCATCACTACCGGTGCGATTATAGTATAAATAGGCGCCGGGAGAACATGTCATTCACTTCTTCGTCTGAAGCTTGCATTCACAGCTCTAAAACGAGAGGGAGGCTCGGACCTACAGCATGTTCCAATACTGGAACTGCCAGCAGTAAGTTACATCGCTGAGGGAACACAGACCCAGCTCTCAACGAGAGAGGGGGCTCGCCCAGCATGATCGTAAGTGTACTGCAAGCTAGCGAAAAACTCAGCGCATCAGAGAGGCGGATTTGGAAAGGCCTAGTTCACCTGATGCTACTGGTTCCAGGTGCTCTGAGAAAACCGAGAACTCAACTCTCACGTGAGAGGAAAACTCCGAACTCAGATAGCATAGCGCGCTCATAGGCAACCCTTTGGTAAAGGGGAGCACTGCTAATACTACCTCAAGAACAGCCCACGGAGCGAACCCGGGCGCTAGATAGGAAGCAGCATGCTCATAGTAACCCTCAATGGTGAGGGGAGCGATACTTCCAAGTGTGTCAAAAATAGAGACACACTGGTTGAGTGGAGCCCAATAGGAGACGGAAATGCAGGAAAATTCCTACCTAACCTCGGTCAGGTGGAGAGCTGGTGGTTATAGGGGAATTAGGAGATAAGGGCAGATGTAAGACCCCCGAAGGAAACAAGTAGATACTCAAGCATCACTCTGATCCGGACGAAAGCGCTGATGCCTTGTCTGAATCACATCCCTAGGTCTTGCCTACCTCCCTTTGACCCGCAATTTCTTCTACCCCTACCCGCAGGCGGGGGAGGAGCGCGAGCCACGACACTAGCCTTCTGTGGCCATCTCTAATATGCCTTGAGCACCGCATCGTGCGCAATGAAGCAACAGCCTGACCTGGTGCTGCGTATGCCCTGCCATCTAAGCGAGATGGCAAGGAGGGAGTTTTAAGAGAGGACGTCTCACCCATAGAAAAATAGCTAGCCAGTCGTCTTTTTTTACAAGGGCATCCTCTCATAGTCGTTTCCGCACATCGCCTCGATGTTGGCATAACTCGTATGCTAGAATCGATTAATGCATAAGAAAGAAAAACGCTCAAAACTCACCATACGCAGAGCAGGAGGATTGGGAAGGAGACGAAGAAGAGAATGACATGTTCTCCCGGCGCCTATTTATACTATAATCGCACCGGTAGTGATGTCATGAGCTGTCGCCGGCCAACGTATTGGTGTTTTTTCAATGTATGCTTCAGACACGGGTCACGACGAGGCGTTCCCCATAGTGACCCCTAGAGGACGCAGTTCGAAGTTCCCTTGAAAGGGAACATGTTATTCTCAATTTATGGGGGCTAAGCACCAAAAGTGCAAAGGCACCTCTGTTATTGCTGGGTTTCGAATTATTTTATATTATTCTGCTCTTGAGTCTATGGCAGCCCATAAAACCGCTTGTGGGAAAGTTATGAAATTTGGCATACAAAATAAAAGACAGACTTACAATTAACCACAGCAAATTTGGAGTCTCTAACCAAAGCTGTGGTTAATCTTGAGTTGGTCTTATTTATGCATGTATTTGTTTGTTTGTTTGTTAATTGAATTGAATTTCCTATGACATCATTTTCCATGATGAAAATGTTTCTGCCATTGTGATTTTTCCAAAAAAACTACTTTTTTTAATTCATTGTACGTTAGGCTATACCTTTGCAAATGCTTTGGTACATTAACAAAACTTGGTACAAGTCATCAAATGCATGACCATGAGGGTACCTGCACAGTTTTGGCACAGCAACATCTACTGGTCAAGAGATATAAAAACTATTTTTGCTTGTAACTTCTGAATAGTTTGGCCAACAATCATGAGACTGGTCTCATTAGATTCAGAGTAGCATTTTGGGCATCAGCCATTTTGAGTTATGTTATATATTATATTTTATTAACACTTTGGTGTATAGTTACGTTACGAAATTTGACGTGTCTTTGGCAACATGCCTTGGAGAAACCTATGAAGTTTTGGCCAATATATAACAAAGGTATAACAATATATGCAAATATGCATGAATCTGACATCTTTCTTTTCTTTGGGGTCTTACAGAATCCAACAGTATAAATTTTAAATTTATAAACTTTCTTTCCACCATTTTGGTTTACGTGGAAAAACCTACTTTTTCAAAACTACGGGTATTTTGGGGTTTTTTTTTTGTTTGTTTGTTTTTTGTCCAAGGCCATTTGTCCAAAACTTTTTCATGTAACAATTTTTGTATAACTCATCATCAAAGTTGACAATAGTAGTCTGATTACTAGTTTGAATGAACAATATGAATTATTAGAATAGTCATTTTGAATTAAGTTGATAGTGCATATTTTATGTATCCACTAAAATATTAGATGTATAAACCTTCAAAAACAAATGTAGATATTATTACTGTTAAAAATAGGCCTGTCAATAGAATGATAGAATCAAATATTAAAATGATCATCTCCTTCCCATCTTTAGAAAATTAAATAAAGCAGTAACAATTTCAATTAAATAAATGTGTTAAATCACAATTTTATTTATTTATTTATTAATAAAAATATTTTAACAATTTTTTTTTTTTTTGGAGGGGGCTACTTCTACCAAGTGACAGATGAAATTGCACCAAAACACCATAGACTTTAATTGGATGCGCAATATTTGCTGTCAGTATCAATATAGATATGGGAAGCGTTTTCTCCTTCCTTTTAAATGTTGATAACCCCATTTATCAAATTACATTTCATTAGAATTTAGAACTGTTTTTTCCCCCCTGTGACTCTATTAAACGGACTTGAGACACATGTTTAGGTTGTGACCCATCAGTTGGGAAGCACTGTTTTATAAGAGCCGGTTGAGAAACAAAACCAGCTTTCAATTGGTTTTTCCATGGCTTCAGTTCAGCCGTGAAGATCCCAACATGATGCCATTTCTGTCTTCCCAAAAGCCATCCGTTCGTGGCATCTGCTGGAGCATAATTCCTTACAAGACATAAATTATGCTTGACTTCATGGAGAAGCAGTGGTCTTCAAAGAGAGAGGCTGGTAAATTACAGTAATGGGCTGGACTAGCAGCATCTCTTTATAGTCCATTATATCTTTCTTGTTAGTGTGCTTTGGCAAATCCTCTCTAACAAATGACAGATCATTTTGAGCATGACCATACTTCTATAAACATGCTAGACTAACTTTCAGTCAATTATGACACTGATGAGATACAACTATAGTTTCCCTAGATAGGTTTTATAGCAATTGAAACTAGAGGCACAGGATGTGCCCTTTTAATGAAGTTCTTGTAAACAGTTTACCCTTTTAGTGGTAAGTGGCAGGCCGGTAGAAAATGTGTTGACATGTTTCGCTAGTAACAGCTAGTAATTTGTCATTGCAAAGAGTTTATTTATAATGCAACAGTTCCACAGCATTTATTATTCGTGGTATGTATTTGCTATCTTTGGGCCAGAAAACAAACAGGTTTGAATGGCTCATACACAAACTCTTGTGTGTTTTCATATTGCATATCAACAAAAACTTTATTATTAGCATGTATTTTAAAATATATTTTATAACCTGGGTGAACTTCCCAAGGTATTGCAATCTTACAGCAAACTTCCAAAACAGCTTTTTTTTTTTTTGAAGAATAATCAAAGACTATTTTCCTCAAACGTGCTGAATCTAACTAGACACATGTTGGCAATTTAGCTGTGTTTATGACTGTGCCACAGAAACATTTAAGCCCTTAACCTTTAAGTTTGATATGCAACAGCTGATAATGATTTTGAGTTTTACCTTTATCATGAGAAAATTGATGTAATCATCTCTACCTACTAATCACACAACTAATCCAAGGCGACCACTAGTGTGTCTGTCTTTCACCTTTATTCGCTTCTGAAATATCTTTTAACGTAGGCTTTGAAAACACTTGCATTTGTAACTATGCAAAGACAAGTGAGCTGAGTTTTATTAAGTTTGCCAGATATTCAATGCTACATTGCTTGATCGGGAAAAACGCCCATGTTTACTTTACAGAAGTTCAAGGCCTTGGGTTTGGCACTGTGCTGAGGTTTCCCATAGCTGTATATTATTATGGTCAAATAGTGGTTCACATGAGAAAACTCCTCTAAATCATCCTCAGCTGACACTATCAAGAATTCGCCATGAGACAAGACTGTATTTAGTTTGAAATGGCTTATTATTACTATTATTTTCATATTTATGTATCTAAATGATAAAATCTTATGTGCTACACACTGACAGAAGCCTGTAAAATACGGCCCAACGTACCATGTTAATTTAACAGAATTTCTGTACTGATTTTTCACAGGCGTTTTACCCATATTTTGAATTACGGATTTCATTGTGTTGTGTTTTAGGGTTGAAGGGAAAGTCTGTAAACTTAAAGGGATTGTTTACCCAAAAGTGAAAATTTCGTCAGACAGTTGATAGTAGCCATTGACTTCCATAGTATTTTTCATAGTATGGAAGTCAGTGGCTACCGACAACTGTTTGCTTACAACATTCTTCAAAATATCTTATTTTGTGTTCAACAGAAGAAAGAAGCTCAAACAGTTTGGAACAACATGAGGGTGAGTAAATTATTTTAATTTTTAGGTTTCTTTAAAGGGGACATATGATGCGATTTCAATTTTTCCTTTCTCTTTGGTGTGGAAAATAATGTGTTTTTTTAACCTTAATCCGCATAAACACATTTCAATACACCAAATACACAAAATAATGTTCTTTTTAGCAACATCATATGACCCCTTTAACCGAAAAGGTACGGTTAATTTTCTGTCAAGATATTATCTGTGTTTCTACGTTTTTTTCTTACAGTGATTGGCTGCATGTCCAGTTGTGTTTAGAGTTAGTAAAGTATCCTCTTACACCATGTCTGCCTTATTTGTTTGGAAAAAATGATGTCATTGCTACCAAACCTAACTCATTATGGGAGGATCAACTCACTGTGTTGATGAAAAGACGACTTGATTAAACAAAAACCTAGAAAAAAGAGAGCAAGTTATTTTTGGAGAAGTTATATTCACTGCGAACTCATTGACATTTGTTAAGTGTTAACTTTGTAAATGTTTCACAGCTCTTTTTCCATTTTAAGGAATGGAAAAAAATACTAGCAATCTGACAACAGTATTTAGATTTGTGTAACAGATTATTTAAGATTTACTGAACAACTTGAAGTGTCTTGACATTTAGAATGAGCTTTTGCTAATTTTAAAAACTTAAAATTAAAAACCTTAAATAAATGAAAGAAATGTATAAACAAACAACATAATTACTTTACACCAGAAACAGCTGCTTTGACATCCTGCATAATTGCTATGCAAGATTATTATCATTCCGAAAATAAACTTACTACGGAAATTCATAATGCAAATGTCAATACTCTAAACTGAATTGCACTTATTATTGGCTATATGATCAGAGTTGAAACACGTAAAAAAAAACAGTTTGCAATTGTCGCATTACCTCATCACATTCCATCCATCCAGTTATCAGCTTGGAAATAAAGCTGATTAGTTCACACTTTTATTTACTATGTGGCTCTCTGGAATACTTGATTCTGATTGGTCAGTTGCAATATTCCAAGGTGCGTTATAGAGTGCATTAGTCCCCGCCCTCTTTTTCAAGCAGTACTGGTTCCGGAAGTACCACCAGTTCGATTGTGTTGAAAATACTTCAGAGAACTTCAGTATTAATAGTAATGTAATGTAATATTGTGTGTTCATCTTCTTGCCAGGATGATCATTTTGTACACTGTAATGGATTATAGCAGGTAAGATTTTAAAACAGTTTTATCTCAAATCAATATCTCTTGTCCCCATAATTACGGAAAAGCCGTGTAATAAGTATCCATTAAATGTTCATCTAGTTTGAACTTCATTCATCTTGGCTAAAATCTGCTTGCTAGCAATTGTTTTCTTCGTGGAAGCTTTGCGTTTATTGAGCTAATAAAAAATTTCAACTCAAATCAATATTTTGTGTCCAAATATTTACTTAGCCATGTAATAAACGGAATAACGTACATCCAGCTGGTTGTTAATGCAAAAGAAATCCCTTTAGGGTGATGAGGTGGTGAAACGGTCCCCTCCGTTTCGCATCGAAGTCACCCTGTGATAACAACCGGCCTTGATGTATATTATCCCTTACTTGCTTTTCATGTAAAATAATAACATTTGGCAGTTTGATCGAATAATGTGTCCAAAAAAATGCAGCTGATAATTACTTTTTTCATTCGTTGCATGAGAAATGGAGGCTAAAGTTGAACTCATTGCATTGCATTGTGAGATGTTGTACTCAGCAGCCCGGTTGAATACCACACATTTTTATAAATGTATTAGGTAATCTGGATATTCTATACATAAAACATAATATTTGCTTACTATGAACAGTATAAACACTATATGGTGCAGAAATATAAAGCAAATAAAATAGAGAAGAATTGCAGAATGCTACTCCTCTGTATACTTAAATTTTCAGAGCAAACCAGAGCTGTGAAAACAAAGCAGCCATCATGCAGACAGTCTGTAATTGCTTGCAATGTCTGTAATGTTGGGGGGAAATGAGGGGATTTACCATAGAAGTAAATGGAAACTTGATTGCCCTGTCAGGATTTGTTGTTGGACCGCCACGAATGGCCCATCAGTTGCAGCTATTATGTTATGCAGCAATGAAGACACATTTTGTAATATTGCATCATTCTATATGGGGAGAGTTTTACTCTCAATAAAAATCTATTGGCATTATTATTAGTGGTGCTTGCCTATACAACACGTTCTGACTCCCAACTCGTCACATATTGATGCTTGGTCAGGACCCTTTGGCGTCACTTTTTAACGCACAAGGTACCCCTTTGCCCTTATGCAGACACGACAGGCACATTGGGAATTTTATAGTCATGATTAATTTATATATTGGGTAATAATTTTGCCATTATTGCATATGTGTTGGGGTGTGGTTATTCAATGTAAACAGTCACAACAATTTTATTTACATTACACTGTTTACACATTTATGAGCAGAAGAAGCGCTACATCAGCTTTGGTTGTGTAATGCCATTGGCTCTTGTGTGTCTCGTGACCGATATCGTCATGCTAAATGTTCGGGTGTATCTTTTTGAATGAGATGTGATGTGAGCGGCACGCTTTAAGGGAGTGGAATCATTTTCAACAATTAAAACCTTATGATTTACACTGTTCTTCGCATAAAGATATCCTATGGCTTCAGAAGACTTGGAATGCAACATGACTTGTTTGTAATACTTTTGTACTACTTTTTATGGTCAGCTTTTGCAATAAATACCTGTGACTGTACTTTTATTTGCCTGTTATGTGTTTTATATTGTCCAGAAGTGGGTAGGTTTAGGGCAGGAGTGGGGTTAGGTGCTCCAAAATATCTATGAAAGTATAAATTTATATAAAATGATTTCCATTTTTAAAAATGCATGCAAACCATTAAATGCGTCTTGATCTGATGCATAAGGCAAACAACTGAAAGCAATGGAGTACCCTGCACGTCAAAAAGTGATGCTAAAGGGGTACCCCGAGCATCAAAAAGCAACGCCTAGGGGTCATGACCAAGCGTCAATATGTGACGAGTTGGTAGAGGGAATGTGTTGGCCTATAAGGCAAAGCATCACAAATTTTCTCTTGAATACTTATTAGTGGTGCTTCTTCTTATTCTTCTTCCACACAAAACTTCGGCGCACTACTCGTCCCGCACCATTTGTCAAAAACCCATGAATGAGGTGTCAAATCGACCGGCTCAATAAGGAGAGGTGTGCTATACCTATTCTAAGCAATCAGGCCTATGATGTTCACACAGCGGAAAAAAAAGCGGTCCAAAAAAATACCACCAGAATCAGAGCCGATCCTCCCTATACACAAAGTACGCAAGCTGTGTAGGGCCCAGACGGAGTGAATACGGACAAAGGTGTTTCATTCATTCATAACCACCCCCACCCGGACACAGTTTTGCGTAGGGCCACCAGAAGTCTACGATCGGCACTGCTTACAATGGTGGAATGTGCATCTCAACTCTCACTTTCTCTTTCTTTTTCTTTCTCTCTATCACACACACACACACACACACACACACAAGGCCTTAGGAACCCTTTCTCTCTCTCTATCTCTCTCTCTCTCTCTCTCTTTCTCTCTTTAACTCTCTGTCGCACTCATTTGACTTGTCTTTTCAAGTAACCAATAAGTAATGACCTATAATCTTCATAGCCAAACCCTAGCAACCACTTACAGCACCCTAGCAAACACCCCATAGATTTCCATTGAAAAAAGATTAAAGGCATATCACTGGATCAGAACACACATAAACACTGATCATTTTGGCTCATTTTACTCAGGCAACCAATCAGTCTCTTCATCTTGAAGCTATCAGGCCACACCCTAGCAACAATTTAGAGTACCTTAGCAACAAGTTCCATAGACTTCTATTCAGAGAGATCAAAAGGGATGTCTTTGGATAGAAGTGTCATAGAATCATAAGGGCGGGCTCATATGACTCAGGGCAACAAACAACCAGTCACAAATCATCACCATTTCATATCCACGCCCTAGCAACCACTGTCGAGCACCCTAGCAACCCAAAGCGGTATATCTTCAAATCTGAATGTCATAGAGGCATGGGGTTGGTTTATATCATTCACACTGGCAAGCATCCTTTGGAGAATAATCATTGGCAGCTTCCAAACCATTCCCTAGCAAACAATCAGCAAGTTCTATATCTCTACATCAGAACATCGTAGAGACAGGACTTTGCTAGCAAACAGGACTTTGAATATGCTAGACATGCTAAGCTGTGAATAGCTGCATGCTAATAGCAATTAGCTAAGTGTTAAATGTAAAAAAAAATGTTAAATAAAACATACTAGCAACATGATAATCATGTTATCACCATGTCAGCAACATGTTAATTGTCTTAGCATAATGCTAACAACATGCTAATCATGCTAACAACATGTTGCAATCACATCAGTCTTGTTAGTATTTTGTTAGGAAAATGCTGATTGTGTTAGCATCTTCATAAAACCACATCCATGTGCCTCTCAGAATATTGTAGAAACATGGTGGTGAGCTTTTTGGACTCGATACAGTGTAGTTGTGCACGGCAAGTACCACTCACATTTTTCTCAGAAAATGTACATATACAGTTATGAATCACTCAACTACACTAAACCTCCTGGACTGCAACCAGTCTGGCCTCAGAAGTGGACATTCAACTGAGACTGCCTTGCTCTCGGTTGTTGAAGCCCTAAGACTGGCAAGAGTGGCTTCCAAATCTTCAATACTTATCTTATTGGATCTGTCCACTGCTTTTGACATGGTTAACTACCAGATCCTCCTGTCAACCCTATTGGCAAAGGGCATCTCAGGAAACGCACTCCAGTGGTTTGAGTCTTACCTCTCGTCTAACAGACATTTCTTGCTGGATGAAGGACCATCACCTTCAACTCAACCTTCCCAAGACAGAACAGCTTGTGGTTTCAACAAACCCATCACTTCATCACAATTTCACCGTCCAGCTAGGCGCATCAACCATAATTCCTTCAAAGACAGCCAGAAACATCGGCGTTGTGATTGATGATCAGCTGAATTTGGAAGATCAGGCCCGGTCTTTCGGAACATGCTACACAACTCCTTGTTCAAGCTCTTGTTTTATCCAGACTGGACTATTGCAATGCTCTTAGCAAGTCTTCCAGCCAATTCTATCAAATCTATAACTAATCCAGAATGTGGCTGCAAGATTAGTCTTTAACGAGCCAAAAAGAAAGCATGTCACACCTCTGTTCATCATTTTGCACTGACTACCAATAGCTGATCGCATAAAATTCAAGGCATTGATGTTTTCCTACAAAACCACCACTGGCTCTGCACCCCTTTACTTAAATTCACTACTTCAGAATTATGTGCCCTCTAGAAGCTTGCATTCTGCAAGTGAACGGAGCATTATAGTGCTATCCCAAAGAAGCACAAAATCACTTCCACAAACTTTTACATTAACTGTTCCCTCCTGGTGGAATGACCTGCCTAACTCAATCCAAGCAGCTGAGTCCTTAGCCATCTTCAAGAAATGGCAAAAAAACACATCTCTTCCATCTTCATTTGACACTATAACTCCAGCATTCTCTATTCTAATTCTAAGAAAGAAAGAAAAAAACACTTGACCCTCTAACACTTGCACTCTCTATTCTTTTTTTATTCTTACTACTTGTTTACTTTGTGAAAAAGAGTCTCTAACACTAGCATTCTCTTTTCTTTTTCTATTCTATCTTGTTTTATTTTTATTTATTATAAAAATGACCCTCTAACACTAGAATTCTCACACTCTTTCCTGTATGAGAGAAGCTCATGAAGACAAAGATAATACAAGATAACGTTTAATAATAATCCAAGAATAGGAAGATCAATTCAGACACAGGGAAACACAAGTAGCATGTAACAAGTCCAATAGCCAGCAGGGAACTGAATTGAAAGGGGAACTAAAATAGGGTGACTAACGAGGGGCAGACAGGTGAGGAAGATTAACTTATGATGAACTAATTAGGGAAACTGAACTAAACAGGCATGAAGACAGAAAATAAATGAAAACACAAGAAAAGAAGTCCATAACTGTGACAATACTCCCCCCCTCCCGGAAGGCGCAACCTCGCAACGTAGAAGGACCGAATGAGGATGCAGAGGGTTCGAGAGGAGGACGAGGGGATGGTGAAGGGCAGGCTGGTGATGATAAAGGCATGTTATAAGCATGAGCCCCGTCAGATTGGTCGTGGCGGCTGTGTTGCAACAATATATAGTGATATTTTCAATGTTACTCAGAAGACAGGATACAGGTTTAACTCAGTCCCAAAACCATTCAAGCTGGCGGTTATTAAGCCTCTTATTAAGAAACCACAACTAGATCCTAGTGAACTGACAAATTACAGACCCATCTCAAATCTTCCTTTTATGTCTAAAATTTTAGTTTTAGTAATTTTGTGCTCCTTCCTGCAAAAAAAGAGCTCTATGAAGAATCTCAGTCAGGTTTCAGGCCTCACCATAGCACAGAAACTGCACTTGTTAAAATTACAAATTACTTGCTTCTTGTGTCAGACCAAGGCTGCATCTCATTGCTAGTTTTACTTGATCTTAGTGCTGTGTTCCGACACTATAGATCATGACATACTCATAGATCGATTACAAAACTATACAGGTATTCAAGGGCAGACTTTAAGATGGTTTAGATCCTACCTGTCCAATCGCTACCATTTTGTTCATTTAAATGGGGAGTCATCTCAATTACCACCAGTAAAATATGGAGTGCCACAAGGATCTGTCCT
>NW_015537979.1:350637-396773 GCF_001515605.1 Sinocyclocheilus anshuiensis | reverse complement strand
TTTTGCTATAAGTTTGATTGCATCATATAATAATTGCTGTTAATAGTGTTCATCGTCTGTTTGATTATGTCTTTAATTGATTTTTCCGTACATTTCTGCCATATGTACATTAACTGACAGTCACCACTGATAAGCTAGCACTAAATATTGTAGAAACTTAATTTGCTGTAAAGTTGCTTTGCAATGATTTGCATCGTGAAAAGCGCTGTACAAATAAACTTGAATTGAATTGAATTGAATAAAGGGAGGAGCCAGGGAGAAGCAGATGGTAGGAGGAGCCAAGGAGGAGACAGGAGGGACTTGGAACAGGATGAATCAGACGGCGAAGACGGAGGAAGGAGCCAGGGCGGAGTAGACAGAGGAAGGAGCCATGACGGAGACAGGAGGAGCCAGAAGCAGGAGGAGCCAGTTGGGACCCAGACTGCAGCCAGGAAGGCAGCCCACGGGGGAGCTGATGGAGGGAGGAGCCATGGTGGAGGAATGGCTGACGACTCCAGGGGGGCGACTGACAGCGGCTGAGCAGGTGAGCGGGACGGAGAGCAGCAGAGCCAGGGAGATGTCTGCGTCTCCCGGAGGGACCTGGAGGGCCAAGGCGGTGCAGATCCGGAATGTTGGCTGGGCTCTGGAGTGGGGCTGGTGAGATCTTCAGCCGATGGTGAATTGAGATTCATTTCTCACCAGTACCCACTCCACAAAGGTGGCGAAATTCTCTCAAGGCCCATCTCTGGACAATTGTGCTCTACAAGTGTTGTTCAGACACTTCTTGTAGAACATGCAGAGGCAGTTGTCCAGGTAGTGGGTGAGATTGGAGAGTTCCAGAAACGTGTGTATGGTCATGTAAGGAAACAAAAATAATAATAAAATGGGACAAAACAAACGAGAGGGAAAAACGCCACTAATTTTATTCACTGTTTTCAGGTCGGCTATTCTGTCACGCTCTTGTATGAGAGAAGCTCATGAAGACCATGATAATCCAAGAAGATGAAGATCAATTCAAACACAGGGAAACTGTCAGACTCTGTTCCGTGTTTTGTGTGTGTTCTGCTCCCCATGTGTTTCCATGCCCTTATTTGGGTTTCCTGTTCCTGCTCCCTGATTAGTTCTTCATTTGTTCCCAGCTGTGTTTAGTTAATTATCCTCGTTCCCCTGTGTACTTAAGATCTAGTCTGTTCAGTCTGTCTTTGTCGGGTCTTAAACGTCAATGTTGTGCTACATGTTGTGTTCCTGCCTGCCCTATGTTTCCCCTTCTGAAGTTCATTAAAATCTCCTTGTTTATGTACTCCACGTCTCCTCGTTCCACACTCCTCCTGTAGGCAACCGTGACAGAAGACCCGACTGCAAACAGAAAGTAAGCGGCGCCCCTTCTCCCCGCTTTGTTTCTGGTTTTTGAAAGTTTTTTATTTTCTTGTTTTTCTCCCCCAAGATCTCACTTCTCCACCTTAGCCCGCCGAGATCTCCCCTTCTTTGAGTACGCCTGGGAATTCTGCGGGCTTGCCACGGCGACAGCATTTTATGAAGCCACCATCAATTCTCTGTTCTGGCTCGGGGCCAACTACCATCGCCCCATGGACCTCCCAAGGGATCTACCTGAGGGGCCAACTACCATCGCCCCGTGGACCTCCCAGACACCAAGGGACTATGCTGGAGGGAAGGGATCTTCCGGTGTCTGGGGAGTGTCCGGGCCCGAGTCAGAACCAGCCCACCGGCTGCTCAGCAGACAAGCCCGCCGGCCGCGCCGATGTCAAGCTCGCCAGCCGCGGCATTCCCAAGCCCGCCGGCCGCTCCAATGTCAAGCCCGCCAACCACGCCTTTCACCTTGAACCTAAAGGGGAATCTAAGGAGGAGAAGGAGAAGGCTCCAGCCCCAGAGCTCTCTCCAGTGTCAGCTCCAGCCCCTGAGTTCGCGCCAGTGCCAGCTCCTCGAAAGAGCCTTGTTGTGCCTGCTCCTCCAGAGCACCCTCCAGTGCCAGCTCCTCGTAAGCACTTCCCAGCAAGGATATTATAGTTTAATTTTTAAATTAGTTTTTATTTTAATATAGTTTACAAATTTCCTATAATTTCAGTTTAGTTTTAGTTAGTTTCATTAATTGTTTTGTTAGTTTTGGTTTAGTTTTTATTTTGTGAACACATTTCTATTTAGTTTTTATTTATTTTAGTTTCAGTAATTATAGTTTAGCAGAGTTAATGGAACACTTCCAGTGTAGACCAAACCAAGACATTTAATTTTAGCAAGTTGAATGTTTGCACAGTTTACAGTTAACTCTTGTGCAAACCTCTTAATAATGAAAATAAGAATTCTTTATAATTAAACAAAAACCAAAAATATGCAACTTATGTATAAAATATTCAGTCATATTAAAGATGTAATCTTGTTACATGTTTACAAACAAGCTAATCAAGGTTTTCAGAGTTAAAAGCTACAGGCAGCTGAGTTTTTATCAGGGTTGGAGCTGAATTTTGCAGGACAATGACCCTCCAGTGCTGTATTTGAGGAAACCTGTTCTTTGTAATCGTCATTAAAACTCTGTAAACTTTATTATTTGTCAATCTGTGTTTTCAATGCATTAATTTGTTGGATCTTTTGCACAGACGAGCCACCGGTGCACACTACTGTATGTCCCATCTCTCCCTCTATGAACGTCGTGCACAATAAGAAGAAACAATCTAAAATGCTTTGAAACATTATACTAAAAACTAAATGCAATATGGTGATTTAAATGATGTTTGCGCTTTACTTTGACGAGCCGCTCCAGCACGCATGCAGTGTTGCCAATTTAGCTACTTTGTAGCTAGATTTAGCGACTTCCCCGCCCCTTTTGAGACTTTTTTTCAAAAATTTAGGGACAAATATAGCAACTGCTTGGACAAACCTTATCCAAGTTCTCATCTTGCCCACTGATCTACGTTCATCTTTATATAGATCAGTGAATTTGCCATTGTGATGTCATCTAGTGACATTTAGCTACCAGTTTTAGCTACTTTCAATTGAAAGCAGTTGGCAACACTGCACGCATGCACTTCAGATGAGCAACGCAATCAATCGCATAAAACCCCTTTTACACAGGACACGGCAAGCGGTGAAATCACCCCACGGCTGCCGCTTTCTCTCATTTTGGATGTGTTTTGTACAGTTAAGGCAGTGCTCGTGTCATGGACTCGAGGCGGACGTTGCCATAGTAATCGCAAAGCGTGACAAAATGACTATTCACTAAAGTCCGCTCATCCAAAAATTGTAATTCTGTGTCTGTTAACTCACTCTGATGTTGTTCTCACACATCAAGCACGCTTTTAAATGTCCGTGCGCTGTAAGTTGTACATTTTTATTATTTCCCATTTCATATTTTATAGTTATTTCCCATTTCATTGCCCGCGTCTTGTTTTTTACATGCAAAAACGCATTCTCTGTTAAAAGCCGCTTAGGACTCAGCTCGTGTGCATTAATCGCCATCTACAGGTATTTCCCTAAACAACGATAGGTCAGATTTTCTGTCACAGAATGAGAGTTTATTAAAGGGGTCATATGATGCGATTTCAAGTTTTCCTTTCTCTTTGGAGTGTTACAAGCTGATTGTGCATATGTGTTTTTTGAACATTAAAGCATGTCAACATATTCTGTTACACCAAATACACAAATTAATGATTTTTAAAAAAGCATCATATGAGCCCTTTAAATCACGAACACGATTATTTATTTTTGCCAATTATTATTTAATTTTAGTTAGTTTTTCAGTAACTGTTGTTAGTTTCATTTAGTTTTAGCTTTTCATTTATTTTGAAATGTTAATTTTATTTCAGTTTTTTCACGAGACTCACCGGCGCATGCGCAACGCTGAACTCATACGTCACCAGCCCGGAGCTGCTTCTGTGTGTAACGGAGGCCAGCGAGTAAGTGCTGTGCAGGTAAAACCTCACTCCTCCCATGCTGGAGACCCGGGTTCGAGTCCCACTCGGAACAAGAACAAGGTGTGGCGGTGAGGACCCGGGAGAGAGGGGTTACACATGTACAACTGTTGATGCAAGCTACATTAAAGTGATTATTACGTTTTGAATATGGATATTTTTCTTACAAAAACGCATCGATTCGCTACAGGAGGCCTTTGTTCACCCCCTGGAGCCGTGTGAGACACTTTATTTTTTATGGATGGGCGCTTTTTATTTAACTTCTTTTGGACTGATGCATGCAACACCCACTGAGTGCCATTAAACAGCTTGAAAGATCAAAGACAATTTTTAATATAACTCCGACTGGATTCGTCTGAAAGAAGAAAGTCATATACAACTAGGATGACTTGAGGGTGAGTAATTTAAGGGCTAATTTTCATTTTTGGGTGAACTAACCCTTTAAGTTCTAGTCTGTTCAGTCTGTCTCTGTCGGGCCTTAAACGTCGATGTTGTGCTACATGTTGTGTTCCTGCCTGCCCTGTGTCTCCCCTTCTGAAGTTCATTAAAATCTCCTTGTTTATGTACTCCACGTCTCCTCATTCCTCGCTCTGCGCTCCTCCTGTAGGCAAACGTGATAGAAACACAAGTAGCATGTAACAAGTCCAATAGTCGACGGGGAACTGAACTGAAAGGGGAACTAAAATAGGGTGACTAACGAGAGGCAGACAGGTGAGGAAGATTAACTAATGATGAACTAATTAGGGAAACTGAACTAAATGAAGAAGCATGAAGACAGAAATTAAATGAAAACACAACAAAAGAAGTCCATAACTGTGACAATAATTGTCTATTCTTTTTCTATTCTTTTGACTTGTTTTATTTTTATTTTAAAAAGACCCTCTAACACTAGCGTTACCTATTCTTTTTCTATTCTATCTTGTTTTTCTTTTTATTTATTATAAAAAATTTAAAATAAACCTTGCTACGTGTACTGCGTTAGGCTAACCATATGGAGGCACTCTGAGGGTTAGGGGTTAAAATAACTATCTCTGTCTTTCATAGTGGAAAGTTCTTGTCTGAAGGAGTCCAGCTTGACTCAGAGACCGTTAGACTAAAGTACGATTTCAACTGATGTAATGTCTGATTTCGGGAAAACTCAAGCAGAAGCTTCAAGCTTCCAAATGTCACATTGAGAATTGTGGATTTAAAATCCCTTTTTAACCTGGAACTAAAAGGAAATTGGAACAAAGTTCTTGATTTCATGGAAGTACAAGATGCACTTTGGATCATTCTCAAAGCACGATCCAAGCTTACATCTAAAACTTTTAAATGCTGTCTCCTGATGTTCTTGACTTCAAACACAATCAAAGTACATTTAATGGACGATAAACATTTAGTTGAATCTCTGGACAACACAGTAACAATGATCTTGATTTTTTGACTGTGTCAGCAAATAACATCTAATCAAACCAGAAGGTCGAAATAACTTTGTGAACAGGAATATTTGCCTGATGTTGGTTTATTTACTGTATGTTAAATGGAACCAGCACCACATACTGACCATGTTAGACACATATGAAGTGTTCCGGGAAGCAGCTGTGGAGGAGAAGAGCACACTGCCGCTTTGATGTCTCGTTGTTTTTCACTCATGCAACCATCTTCATTGATCCTGATTTAACACAGAACACATTGTACTAAGTAACATTATTGTACTTTACCTTAACATGCTTAAGCAAATACATTTTATGCCATTTATCATCATATTTTTTGTATCTCTGAAAGTTATCTCGCTAAAATTAAATGACAAAAAAAGCTTTTCTTTGATGTCAAACAGACTTTCATTGTCAAAAATGTGCAACAGATGTAAGAATTTGCTGATAGATATCAGAATTCCATGGATAATTTACTTTATATGGAATGAAAATGAGTCCACTAGGACTTCTAAATACTAAACAGAGCTCTGTCGTTACTTGGCACTCTGGAATATTTCATTTTGATTGCTCAGGTATTACATTCTGTGGCCAAATGTGTAATATAGTCACTGTAATATAAAATAACTCATACAGTGATATATGACTTTGATCATACCACCCACCCCTAATAAATGGTTTCTTAATATAAGTGAAAATATAAATGTTCAGCGCTGGATACTATGGTTACATGTAATCTGGATTACGTAATCTGATTCCAAAAATGTAGTACTTGTAATCAGATTATATTATGTTTTAAAATCTTCATAATCAGATTAGTTTTTAATTGATTACATGATTACATTCACACAATGGCAGTAAATGATTCATAATTTACTGATTTACTTGATTACTGATTTGACTATAGAATGGCCATGCAAATGTTATGTAAATTAATTTGAGATCCATACTTTTAAAATCTGTGGGTAAAAGGACCTCTCAATTCAGTTACACCATGTATGAGATTAATAATTAAAAAATGTTAATAGACACTCCTGATACATACCTGGGAAACACTAAGTCTTCATCATATCCGGTGACATTCACTAATTATTAATCAGGACAATTACATTTAAAACCTAAAAAAAACTTTGGAGGTGTAATGTCATTGCTGTTTTCATGTTTATTAATGTTTGTTCATGTAATGTAGGGATTCACAAACTTTTTTTCCACCAAACCCTTTTGACCTAAAATGTTTACATGAAGACCCCTGAGATTTTAATTTATTAATAACTTAACATTTAAGAAACAATGAGTAATCATTACATTACTACCTACAATGGGTCATGTAATTTGTAATCAGTAACAGATTACAATTTGCAAGTAGTCTATCCAGCACTTTAAATATTACTGTTTTAGCTGCTCGTCAAGAGTACAAATTGTAATGATGTCAGATGGAACACAAATTTAAACTGAATTTATAAAGAAATAAATAAAATAAGATTTGCAGTTTTTTCTTCTTCTTCCAGAATCACCACCAAATTTTACGCCTTCTTCACCTCAAAGGCCCTGTTTAACCTGTTTATGCATATCGTTTCTGTTTAACATGTCCCATTAAAATTCCATTTAAATGATCTACAGAATCAGTGACTCACACCCCTGAAGGATTGAGAAAGTCACAGTGATGTCACAAAAAAAAATGATGCATAACATTCAGCTGATAAGAATGCATTACAATGGAAGAGAGACTAGTTTGCAGTCCAGTGGTTGGCTGATGCGCCCACAAGCTATTTTAGGTCTAGAGACTAGTTAACTATTACAGTGCTCACTTTTGCATGTCAAAAGAGGTCAAACGTACAGCTTTGTGTTTAGATTTCCACGGCTGTAAAACCCATGTGCTTAAGCATCTTAGACAACCAACTGTCATTGGCTTTTAAAATATTGGTACAAAATCTTAACAAGCCAATAAAACGAGGGAATGAAACCATTTTTGGTGTGTAGCACAACTGACCTTGGACGATGATAAAAAAAAGACAGCCTGACAATCCATCCTTCATGGAAGCTGAAAAGTGGATGTTGTGAAAAAAAACACAAAATGTTATGGTTCTGAAATGCTACTAGGAACTTTCCTTTTCAAATGCTTAATTTCTACATTAAAAACTAAAGCTAATTACTCTCACAAAATGTAATTATACATCATTTGAAAACTATATATTTCATCATTAATAACTGAGGTAGGTGTGAGCAGTGAACAGTTCTAGCCTAGGTCACACAATGAATTGTTGTTCATGTATTTTACTTACACTTCCTGTTACTCAATGTTAGAGGGATTTGCCGAATGTTATAAGAGACATGCCACAAATATTTTTGGTTTTTATTAGCATCATTGCTAAGCTAGGGCCTCTCTGTGTGATAACCACCTGAAGCTTTTCTCCCCATGTTTACAGTATTAACAAAAGTATTGTTTAATTTAAAGTGCACCCGAAAACTATTTTAAGAATTCAAATTCTTGTTTATTAAATTAAAAGTGAATTGTGTCAGTTTTCAGTGAAGTCATATGGAATACCTTTATGGCACTGATATAATATGAATGACCATTCAGTTCCCTTTCATGGGAACTTCGAACTGCGTCCTCTAGGGGTCGCTATGGGGAACGCCTCATCGTGACCCGTGTCTGAAGCATACATTGAAAAAACACCAACTCGTTGGCCGGCGACAGCCATGACGTCACTACCGGTGCGACTATAGTATAAATAGGTGCCGGGAGCACACATCATTCTCTTCTTCGTCTTCATTGACTGTTTTGTTTGAAGCGTGCATTTCTGTAGTAAGAGTGATCTCTTCCTGTTTTCCATATAAACATTGAGAAGGAATGGAAGAGGCCGTTTTTTCCTCTAAGACTCCCCTCCTTGACATCTCGAAAGAAAAAAAAAAGAAAAAAAAAGAAAAAAGGAGGCTTCTTCGGACAGAGCTCCGACGCGGGAACCATGGTGGGTGAGTACGATCTGTGTTTAAATATATGTATATATAAATATATATATATATACAGTGTAACCATAGTTCCCTGAGTAGGGAACAAGACACTGCGTCCTCTAGGTTTCTTGCCATGCTGCGAACACAAGCTTCAGACGAAGAAGTGAATGATGTGTGCTCCCGGAGTTTATTTATACTATAGTTGCACCGGTAGTGACGTCATGGCTGTCGCCAGCCAACGAGTTGGTGTTTTTTCAATGTATGCTTCAGACATGGGTCACGACGAGGCATTCCCCATAGCGACCCCTAGAGGACACAGTGTCTCGTTCCCTACTCAGGGAACCATGGTTACATAAGTAACCTGAGACGTTTTCTTGAATGGAACACAGAACCTTGTAAATGATATTTAAAAAGGGTGTGATTTATTCCTTTAAGTTAAACACTTAAGGAATAAGAGCTGACCATGTGACATTAAGTTTGTTTGCGTTTTTTGAGTGCCGCTGCACCCTATTGAATTGTGCATGTACAGAGGGCTTGTCCTATCACTTGAGAGTGCGTACACACATCAGGAAGTAAGTGCACAAGACTGTACCAGGTCTGAAAAATACCAAAACTTAGTGACTAAACACTAAATCCACTTCAGAGCAGTATTTGAGGCTAAGTGTATCCCATCAGTTATCATGTTCAGGAACTAATGTGCTCTGAAAATGTGCAGTGTGAGAAAAACAGATATATCAGAAGATATCAAATCAAATAAAGACATTACATATAATTTGGTAGTAAAACGTAAAGTGTTACACATTGTATTGGTGCAGAAATGATTACATGAATTTTCTAAAATGATTGCTGATAATTAGCACTAGTGAACAGACATTTAGACATTTATTTTAAAGAACAGAGTATTGAAAAACTGTAAAACTAGCATTTTTATGAAACTATAAGTGTGTTCCGTCAGGTAATCAAAAGTCTACACACAATACACCATAAGACGGACTGTCAACAAGCAATAAATATTATGAGAAGGAGGAAGAGCATCAACAGAATTCAAAATCCTTTATGGAGGAGGTTGGCATTTTTTGTGTTTTAGACGTTTTAAATTCAGCATAATGTATTGATTTCAATTTCACCTTAAAATCGACCAGTTACAAAAGCAAATGGAATAGTGGCAATTAATTTTGCCACCCTTCCTTGAGTCTTTGCTTACTATACTGCTCTCAATTTCTGTCTGTTGTAAGCCGACTATCAAATGAATGTGGTTATTTTTTCCTATTTTTTAATCTGCTTGATACCAGTATTGATTCATGAGACACTGGAGATTTTGATTGCTTTACAGTTACCTTTTTGTCCTTTCTGGAGTTTGAAACTTTTGGATTACATTGATTAATATTAGGGTATGGACAAAAACAGCCGAATGATTCTTTAAAATGTCTTCTTTTGCATTATCTTAGAAGAAAGAAAATCCTAGTTTGGAACAACATGAGAGTTCACAAATGAAGACAATTTTAATTTTAAGTGAATTATTCCTTTGAAGTGCCCCTATTATGCCTTTTTGAATATTACCTTTCATGCAGTGTGTCATGTAGCTGTATGTGAACATAAACTATCTGCAAAGTTGTGAAGCCGACAGTGCGCGATAAATAATGTTGTTGTCTATCAAAAAAAAAAAAAAGAGAGTCGGCTCGCAATCGCCTAAACGAGTCGTCAGGAATTCGAATCTTATTCTGTTACGGCTCTACGTCATGAAGTAATACATTTGCATAATGTCTGCCCACGTTCTACGTCGCCAACTTGCCCACCCACAAACAGTAAAATTTCCGTGTGGTTAACATCATGTCGAGAAGACGCTGTATCCTACGCTGTGAGAGTAACTTTGTTTTATCACATCTTATAATTTCCACAAACTTGTCAACACTTGACACTTACCGCTGAGAAACGTCCTGCTCCAGTCGTGCTTGTGAATCAGTCTCTTGTCGATCAGCCAGTTCAACCATTTCATCATCAGACTCTGGCTTGAATTGGTAAGGTGCAATCGATACCATCTTTTCTATGTATTGACAAGTCTCCAGGGCTGTCATTCTGTCATGGCAATGGGCGTTTCGTTTCCGACACGCGCTGTACGTGTTAGACCAATCCAGAGCCAATCTCTCTACGGCTGTGGACCAATCACAAAGGACTGCGTCATCTGACCAATCACAGCAGTGAGGGCTCACGGAAAGGAGGGGTTTAGAGAGACTGATTATTTGAACTGCTTCGTACGAGTTGTTTACGAATCATTTAAAATTGAGGTCAAATTAAATCTATTTTTTGAGAAAACTAACGTGTTTTTTGACCTTGCATGCATGTAAACCTGTTTTAGGAGACTCATAAAACAATATTAGCAACCTTAAAAATGGCATAATAGGGACACTTTAAGAAATAAAGCTAGCAAGATGGCAGCAGAATAGCAAATCCTCAAGGAGATAACAGGTTGATGAGTTAAGTTTTGAATGAGTAGAAAACCTGTTGTCCAAATCACCCACAGCAAGCAATTAATGTTTCACAGCAAGCAATTAATGTTTCACTAATGTATTTGACATAGACGGTGCTGATTTTAGCCCAATCATCAAAAACCCAATGAGTGTAAGCGTAAAGCTCAGCCAGTAGAATAGAGAGTCTCAGTGTGGAACCACTCAAAGCAATTACTGTTAAAGTTCATGTGTTCCATAAAGTCTGGGTGAAAATGCTTACTGAGGTCTTGTAGTACAACAATTTTCTCTCCTTACTACAGAGATGAAAGAATACTAATATTAAGTAGAAACAGACTGTAGTGTTTTTTGCATTGCAATCATTTGTGGGGGAATATAAAACCCACAGTAGACTTCAATTCCTGTGTGATGTGTGACTGCTTAATTTCAGGATAGAGTGACTCAGGAGTTCTATAGCTTTTCCTTGCCAATCTCCCACATGGAGACCAGAACAATTAAGGATAGTCTGCTGATGGAAACCCAAGAGACATTTTTTGTGGGCATGTGGAAAGGAGCGTGAACCACAAGAACGTAAATGGTTATGATTGTGATGTCAATAGCATGGCAACTGTACCTCTTTCCTTTAGGTTAGGAGTTCCAGAACACTCATTCTATTCGTGTGTGGCAAGCATCCTACCCTATCTTGGCTCGTAGCTTCACACTTATAGCTTGGCACAGTGGACACCAAATCCATGCTATGCTTATTAAATCCAAGTACAATGACAATTAGTTCATTTGATTTATCCAGTCCTCCCTCTCTCAGAGTAACCATATTACAAATATTCCGGCAAGTTATCAAAAGCTCTGTTGTTTTGGGCCAGTATGACTGCTTTGGGAATTGCTATTCTGTGTGTTTTTCTTACAAACAATAATGGATATTATGGTCTGACTGCTTCAACACAGTGGACGTGTGGTTATTTTTTACGGTAAATTTTAATACCAAAAAAAAAAAACCTTTCCTTCCAAGTTTTTTGATGCTACGCACAAGCATAATCCATACTGGATGTTCCACTGTTTGACATCATTTCCTGTAAATGTGAATCAGACAGTGATCTCATTCTGGAAAATTGTCACAGTAATTGAAGAAACTGAAGAGTTTGTGACAGTCATCAGACAAAAAAATGGTTTTGCTTTAGACTTTGAAGGAAGATACAATCAATATTTGGCACTAAAATATTTGGCCTCTGTATCGTTGTATGCTGACAACTGACAGAAAAAGTTGTCTTGTCAAAAACTGCTTAGATGTGTGCAATATAATAGAACGGGAATTCTGAGAAGATTAATGTCATCAACTTCAGCCAAATACAGTTACAAAAAGGCCAGGATGGTGAAAGACTGAGAAACTGGTCAACATTTCCTGGTAGAGGTGGTGCACGACATTATAACTGGGTCAAGCCAATGTAAATGAAAAGATAATCCAGAATCTTGAATATGCAATGTTTATGTAAGTCCTGAGGTGTTTGGAGAGTTATAATTGAATTTTACATGTATTATTACATTTTTCCACATCCAAATTATAAGTGCATGCTATGGATGTAGAATAACACAAATATAAATTTTATTCAAAAAGTTTTTTTACAGTGTTCTACTTCTAATGTCTGATTACAATGTCTATGTTAGTGCCAGTGGTGAGCAGTGACTTTTTTAACTGGGTATGCTGAGTGCTAAGATTAAGATCCCCTCTCCTCATCTTTAGGACACACTCAAAAGGGATCACAGATGACAAATAAGAAAAACTGTGACAGGTGTCGATTTAAAAGTGTGCACATTTCCTACCTTATTTGTAAATTAAATTAATCTCCAATCCTCCTTCTATCGTTTCAGGTTTATCCATTGTTATTCGAATGCTAGAAAAATATGTGGTTGGTTTTCCAAGTAAAAACCGGCAAATAACGTTTAAACGTTATTGCATTATGATACATAATATTCAGGGGGCGGGGAGATGGCGAGGATTCCCCCAATATATGTCTCTGCCTCAACTGAATTATTTATTTATTTCCCCAATGAATAGGAGTAAAATCGTCTCCAGGTTACGCATGTAACCATGGTTCCCCAAAGGGAATGAGGCGTCGAAATGCTATGGGAACGCCTTCAACATGACCACGCTCTGAATCACATGTGTAATCAGTCGAATGGATGGGCGAGACGTCACGGGCGGGGTGACATAGTGACCAGGACTTTTAAAAGCATGTGCGGTGGATACAGCGGCAGCTTCTGGGAAATTAAGTAAGCGCTCGCAGGGATGCCGGAAGTATGGCACTGAGACGCAGCATTTCGTTCCCTTCGGGGAACCATGGTTACATGCGTAACCTGGAGACGTTCCCCTTCAGGAACTCGAGCTGCGTCGAAACGCTATGGGAACGAGTATGTCCACGCCGCCAGACTTACAAATCCCTGACTAGTGTGGAAGAGCACAGCTAAAGCGAGAGAAAGCAGCCAGATGGCACTGAGACGCTGCGTCTCGTTCCCTTGGGGAACCATGGTTACATGCGTAACCTGGAGACGTTCCCCTTCAGGAACTCGAGCTGCGTCGAAACGCTATGGGAACGAGTATGTCCACGCCGCCAGACTTACAAATCCCTGACTAGTGTGGAAGAGCACAGCTAAAGCGAGAGAAAGCAGCCAGGAGTGGCGCAGAATGCATGTAGGCACCTGACAAAGGCCAACTTCAAAAGGAGTGAGCCTTGACCCCCAACGGAGAGGGGAGATCAGAGGACTCGAGGCTATGGAATAGCATCCTGACCCACCGCTTAGTATAAGCTTCTCTGGCCGGAGGCCTCAGCCTCAGCGCACCGTGGAGGAAACATGTAACCAGGGAGTGTCTGCCCACTGACTGGCCACCGAGAGGGGCATGGGGCAGGACCCAATGAGGCACGCTTGGCATGGGCTCCCACACCGCCAGGTGACCTACTAAGGGAACCAGTCCCTCGAGACTGGCCTCTGGTGCACTCAGAGCGGCTAGGTCGGTGCCCTGAAGCGACAAACCAGCAGGGGACGGCCGAACTAGCTACTCTAGATACCCCCAGAGGGGGCCGGCCCTCAGAAGTCCTAGGACTTAGGCGTCAGGACATTTTAGACGAAGGCTATCCAGCGAGAATGACGGTCCGCAGAACCGCCTTCCGCTAGAAGCCTTCGGCCTGGGAGCGCGACTCTGACACTAGACTCTAGACTCTGCGGAGTACGAGAAGTGACGCTCCCTGAATGAGGGGCTGGAACACGGTAGGTTGGGACTGCTCCCGCCCAGCAGCCCCTGCTGACCGCCTCAACCTCCTTGAAGGAAGAGAGGTAAACACGTGCTCTCCCTCGAGAAATTTTTATCCCAAGAGCCCCTGGATATCTAACTTCTCATAGTCAGATAAATACTTCATTTAATTTCTCAGAATTAAATGCAGCCAAACAACCAGATGAGTAAACACGGTCTGGTGTGATAAGATTCATATAAAAAAACAAAAATGATGTAATGCACGCGTTGCCTCGGCAGCGCGCGAGCCGCTCAGTCACACAAACAATATCAATCTCCTCGGAGAAAGATAGCTGCAGCAGCGAGCTCTCACTCAGAGGGGGAAGAAACCGCAGCGCTTCCGAAACTCGAGAGGGAGCACTAGATCTAGGTAACGCGGGTGGAGATAGGGAGAGCCGTCTCCAACCCATCCGCCAGATCATGTGCGATCCCCGCGATCTCAATCGCCACCATGCCTCAGCAGCAGCGGGACCAGAACCGCAAGATCACAGGCACGGACACACTCCTCAGAGCGTTTAACAGCGGGAATCAGCCCCCTCTTTTTTCCGAGAGCTGACTGCGTGAGCTCCGCTCCCCAGTAATGCTGCTCATTATAATATTAGGCATAATATGCTTGTGTAACTGATGCTTGTGCAACTGGTGAGCTCATCGATGCCCTCCATATTAACCTCCTCGGAGGAAGACATGCAGAGCATCGAGCCCTCTCCCCAGGGGGAAGAACCACAGCGCGTGCTTCCGATCCCCGAGAGCAGGTGCTGGATCTGGTGGGTGAGGAAGAAGATAGGGACTCGTCCATCTACATTCCCTCCAACGGATCCATATGCGAACCCCACGAGCACAGCCACCACTCCACCTCGGCGAAAGGGCCGGCTCCATGAGAAATGCCGGTGAAGGCTTCCTCCTCAAAGAGAGCCTTCCGAGAGCGAAGCAAGGCAGTAACAAACGCTCGCAATGCGGGCAGTCAGCTCCCTCTGCGTGCTTCGCTCCCAAGCAGACAACACACAAACTGTGTATGTCCCCACCCGAAATATAGCCTGAATGCTGCCTGCTCTCGCCCAAATGCTTCTTTTGACTGAAGCTTTGACATAATGGAGCTTATAAGTGGACAAACAACACTAAATAAGACTCACAACAGATAGCGACTGACACACACACAGAGCGCTTGCTGAATGACAGAAAGCTGCCGCTTTATCCTCCGCACGTGCTTTTAAGCATCCTGGTCGCTACATCACCCCACCCGTGACGTCTCGCCCATCCATTGGACTGATTACACACGTGATTCAGAGCGTGGTCACACTGAAGGCGTTCCCATAGCGTTTCGACGCAGCTCGCGTTCCCGAGTGGGAACTCTCACCCGGGTGACACAGACCAACAGACCATGCAAAATACCAAAAATAATTGTGTAGATATTTTTAAATACTGCCAAGTAAAACATTGCAAACAACAATAAAATCAGAGAAGAAATGTAACTGTAAGCGACACAAGCATAAGGAAAACAAAGGGAACAACAAAATCTTCAGAAAGATGTTTGGAGGATTTTATTGTTTCTTTTGTTGTCCTTATGTTTGTTTATTTACTTGTGTATGTATGTATATCATGTATATCGTACATTGTCTATGACCAGAAATGTAAGAATATATGTTTTCAGTAGACTTTCAAAATTTGCTTTGCTTGAGAAAGCATGAAAATACACAGTTACATTGTTTTTTGTTTTTTTTAGTTAAGTTAGTTTTGCATCAAACGCAATGTGATTTTCAGCAAACGAGATCTGGAAGCAACAGTGAATTTTTCCGCTTGGGCAAGTGCTCCGCAGACAGCTTACCTCACGAATGAAATTACCCGCATGCCAGCAAACCAATGAGAACACCGATCAATCCTGACGAGTCATAGCAATAGAGCTGAGGCGCCAAAGCTGCTGTTTATCCGCTCGCCCGGAAGCTGCCGTAATGGCACCGATTTACAGAAAATTACTGTTGTTTGGCAAATAAATAATTGTACGTAATTATTCGCCCCATTTTATTAACTTTAAGTTACATCTCAAATGACAAGGGATCATTTATAATCATGTTTATATTAATTAGCCCACAAACTAATTCTCTCAGAGGGCCTGGGTATGCAGAGCATTCTCAGCTTATATGGACGGAACGCCACTGGTTAGTGCATGTGTCTGTTTTATTCCTGAGAAAAAAATACAATGGCCAAAAACTGCACTGTCTGACAAAAGTCGCTCCTAATATGGGAAATTAGTGTATAAACTGGATAGCAAAAAAAAATAATAATAATTGGTTTGCAAAATGATGCATTTGAACAGAATTTCAAACATTTCACTGTTGTATTGTGTTCTGGATGCTGCTCAGGTCTCCTTATGCAGATCTGCAAAGGACTGGGACTGGACAAGGAACTGATGATGCACAGAGATTTATCTGAACTACAAGAATTATGATATTATTCAAAATATTCTATTAATCAAAATACAATGTATTTCTAAATGCTCAAAGAGACTCAGCCTGACTTTGATTTGACTTGGCCTGCAACACACTGGTCAACGCAAAGCATCATTTCGGGGAAAAAGATTATTCTTTAACTCCTGGGACAAGCCAATTTATATGTATTTAGTAGTATTATCCTCCTCAATTAGCCTGCAAAATACAGGGTCACTAGGCTTAGTGTTGGTGTCAAGAACTGCTCTCTGATCTTCCCTGATTTTGCTAGAACTCAAGCAATCCTTTTCCATGATGCCACCAAGACTCAAACAAAAGCCATCTGCCCTTACATTGATCTGGCAAAGATCTTTGAAGTCTGGGTGGACAGTTTATGGCTCATGCAGTGAGGGGCAGAGAAACAAACAGAAAGGAAGAGATGTTTCACTTAGAATGCTGTCCTAAATGGAGAAACAAGAAACTTCCCCTCCAAAAAAAAAAAAAAAAAAAAAAACTCCCCTCACCTTGTCCTCCTATTGAAGTCTTTTCCCCAAGAGATAATGATTGATAAAACAGATGCTGCTCTGAACTTCCAAGCTTCATATAATAGCAATTTTTTCAGCAGAGCTTCATATGTTATTGTTCAAGCATCAGCATTGTTAAGAGTTGATACAAGTTCAAGAAATAAGGTACACAATGGTGCTAAAGCAGCTGATATTTCCAACTCACATAGATTGCAGTGGCTTTTCATTTGCCAAAGATGTGGTGACTGTTTGTGGGTGATACTAAACAGTGCGGTATATTTTGCCCTGTTCATCATCAATTGTGCTGTTTATGTCAGTGATTAATTTAATCATTTTGCTCTTACATTTAGTCTGAACCTTCAAGTGCAGTCTTCCAGTTAATGCTTCCATGTCGTGCTTCCATTTTAAACAACCTGGGCAATTAATTTTAAAATGCAGACACCATTCTGGGTGGCTGAGGACATCAAATGGATAGACAAAACAAGACATTTCCTGATGTTTCAAAACATCGTTCCAATGTAAACCTTGACAAGGCTTTCACTTTAAATGTGTTGTGAAGTCATTTTACAAACTCTGCCTGTCAGTGGTAATTACCACAGCACATACACAAACACATACGCTATTAACAGAGCTTATGTATTTAACCTGGAATATCGCTATGTAATTTTGCTACACTTTATGTAAAGTCAACAATTCACACTTCAATGCTGATGTCATTGCTGACAAAAGAAATGGAAACCAATTATTGAGCAAAAGTGGTTGAACTAAACTTGTAAAGGTCCTTTCAAATCCTGAAAGACCTTTTAGGAAGCAAAGATAAGGAAATGAAGAAGACATAAAATCGCTGGATAGGAAGTTTTGCTCCATGACAAGATCTGGGTAAGACTCCTTGTCTACTCCTTAGGCTATTTTACAGACTGAGCATTTGGGATGGAGACTGCTTCTGTGAGTGTTTTTCAATAGGATGTTCTCTGAAGGGTTTACCCGGTTCAGTTCTCTTGCCCCCAGGGAACATCACATACAGCAGAATAAGTCAAAACTTCATGACAGAATGAGTCACCCTCTTCCCCAAAGCGCTGGAATAGCACAATGCCACATAGAATTCCTGGGCATTTACTAAGGGTGGAGTAAGGTTGCGTAATCATTTACATTTTTCATTTCATCTTTGTCCAGCACAAATATCAGTTCAATAATAAAAGCAGTGGGTTGACTATGATCTGCTGCTTCTTTAATCCCCACATATTTAAAATGTGCAACCCTGCTCCTGGAGACCCACTCTCCTGTAGCTCCAATCCTAATCGAACACACCTGCACCAGCTAATCAAGGTCCTCCGGATTGCTTGAAAACTCTGAGGCTGCATCCAAAAACTCTAAATCCAAGGCAGGAAGGCATCAAGGCATGTCCGAATCCAAATTCTGCTTTACTTCCTGTCTCCAGAGGTACCTTCTTCTGATCTAATTTTGAAGGCAGCATAGATGTATCCTTCACTGCCTTTGATATCCCACAATCCTGTGCGTTCCATTCTGTGACGGTTGAGCTAAAAAAATAAAGATGGCGTCTGAAAGTTGCGTTTGGTGGTCAGTTTGTGTGTAAATGTATATTTCTGACTAACTTTTTGCACTTTTAATGTTATTTTCTAGCGAGAAATCAGTATTATAGTAATTAAATATTCGTTTAGTTCTCACAAAAACTCATTCTATTTTGTTGTAGATCATTAAACCGTTACGCTGCCTCAGAAGCCTGTCCGAAATCAGTTTCATGAGGTGCCTTCGTGCAAAAACGCTGCCTTCAAAGTCATTGCCGCATACGGCAGCGAGGCAGCAAGTCAGCTGCCTAAGTTTTCGGATGCAGCCTTAGTCAGTTGTGATAAAGCAGGATGGAAATAAGCTTTACAGGACAGTGAGAATCCAGGAGCAGGTTTGAAGAACTTTGATTTAGCTAATAAGATTGTTTGAGATCACTGCTATTCTCACACTACATGACTGTCTGGGGTATCGTCTAGTTGATGTTGTGTGCACACTATACGATGGATCGGCAACAAGGGGTCACACATTTCAAAGCTTTTTAATAGGAGGAATCGCAAACAACTCTGCCTTGTCTACAAACTACGTTTCACAACCAAACACAGGCAAGAATTGATACTGGAAATAATGTAAGATCACGCAATTCTCGCGTGAGAATTGATTTATTCCTGTTCGAATTTGTAGCTCGCATTTGTATCTCACAGGCATCGGTGACACATCAGCACTTCTCTCAGATTGTGTCTTTGATAATACACACTACGCCAGTGGTTCTCAAACTTTTTACAGTCGAGATTTAAATGAGACTTTCTTGCTCAGAAATGGGCAGGTGTGCTGTGGGGGTGTCAGAGAATGGATGGCGAATCCAGTTGTTTGCATTGTCTGGCTTGGGGAAGTATTTGCGCCAAGGGCATAGCTTTTGACATTGGTGGGGACATAACAGCAGAACCCCCCCCATTAAGAACCAAGGGTTCCCAAACTTTTGAATGGGGTTATTTTAATAACTTCAGCTATTTTTTTTTTCTTTTGGACTAAATGTAAATATCTTTTATGTAAAATATCTTACTCAGGGCAGTACTAAATAAAAAATATCATGCATTTTGAATGATCTCTCTTATTTTGTTAAAATTATTCACATTTTCTGCAAGGGGTTCACAAACTTTCGCCATGCCACTGTATATATATATATATATATATATATATACACAGTGTATATATGTGTGTGTGTGTGTGTGTGTGTGTGGCTGAGGGTTTTCTTCAGTGCCAATGTATGTAAAGCCAAATTAAATGTGTTTCTCATCATATTTACGCCTCTTTGATGGTCTGCTTTGAACTGCTGGTAATGGTGAGATGGCGTTTTAGCTTCAGATGCTTTGCTGTCAGTGTCAGCCATAGCATGTGGTGCACTCACGCTCGCTACTGAAGCACTGTCAGAGGGACCTGGGGTACTGCTGTCAGAGGGTTGTGGATCAGTGAGCAGCTGCGAGCAGAACTATTCTGTGACTGCAGGTCGAGCTTTTTGTGGCCACTGGTCCATTTTACTTACTGCTTCGTTACCTATAGCCGTGTGCTGTCAATAAACTTACTTGTGGGAAGTCAAGATGTGCACTTATGCATACATTTTTTTACCAGAAAATATGGGGTCATTTGATTGGATGTCATGGATTTGACCTTTTATGGCACTACCATTTTTTGTTTGTACACTAGAGGGGGCACACGCTTATATATTTTGCCTGTAAGAAACACACACTCTGATAAATGTTAAGAGGGCAATATCATTAAATTAACAGTACATTTTGTTCATGTACCCCCTCGCATACCCCAGTTTGAGAACTACTGCACTACACAATTTTCACTTGCATGAACAAGCATCGATTTGTCTCTGATTTTGGGCATTTGCAATTTCCACAAAACTGTCGCCGATTGAAAATTGAGGCTAAAATCGTGCAGTGTGTACCCGGCTTTAGTTGCTAATTTTCTGTTCTGTTCATGGTTAGCTACAGCTTCTCTAACTCTTTCCTCACACCTGGCTGCTCAAACTGTGACATTTGTTAATAGAGAGCTTAGTGGTGACCTCCAAAGGCTTCTTGGTAGGGGTTTACCGATACCAACATCGCTTCACATTGAAGTGAATTGGATCATTTTCAATGAAGGCCACTAGAGGCCATTATTTTGAGCATGTTTTTTTCTTTAATTGTCATTAGTTCCTGTTCTGTTTGATTTATAAATTATCATGCAGACCTGTGTTTAATTTGTTCTTATCGGTTCCCTTATTTAATTTCTCTTGGTTTATTGGCTCTCTGCTCAGTCTTGAGTTTAATGTCCCTTTGCACACTGTGATATTTGTAAGAAAACCTTTGTTGTTAAATATTTTTTTAGCCCTTGCTGTCTACATTTGGGTAACCCAGCAAGTTGGACTGCATTGTAGGGGAGGAAACTCCAACCAACCAACCAACACTGAAACCCAAGTTTGTTTTTTAAACATGGTAGGATTAAAGAAACAATGGACAGACATGAAAAGGTATTCCATCAAATTATGACCATCTACAAGGCCACTCTGAGACAATTTAAAAAATAACACAAACCTTAACAATGGTCAACAAAAATGTCAAAGACTCCTCGGGTTTAGATTGAGGGATCACTACAGGTGCCAACACAGCCCACTATATCCTAAGGGCTTTACAGTTACTAGCTCCAGAGTGCTACTGTAGGGATCCAAGCAAGTGCAGAACTACCTGGTGCAATACACTCTTAAAGATAAAGGTTCTTCATTGGCACTGATGGTTCCATGAAGAACCTTTAAAGTCGGCATGAAACGGATGTCGCGATTGTCTTTTTTTCTCTACTGTGACGTATATCCGAGTGAAACAGCATCTGAAATGAGAAGGCGGGACTTGATTTCGTCCTTCGGGAATTGATTGGATCGTTGGAAGTTGGGGCGTTGCTAACAAAATGGAGGCAGATCTGAATGCCAGTTTGCAGTTAGTGGTGGGGGATTTCTCTTCTCCACTGGATTCACAGCCGACGCCCAAGCATGAATAAATGTGTTATTTATTAAGGATGACGACGACGATCAATGGCACAAAACATGCCTTAACAGCGTGCGCAAGAGAGAGAGAGAGAGAGAGAGACTGCCTGAATGACTGAGTGCGTCCTCCATCAGGTTAAGTCATATTCATGAAAAAAATTAGTTTGCGATGTCCTAAGAGTAATGTTGTCGTAATATCCTAATATCTTTTCAGTGTTTAGGGGTAATGTACTCCCTTATGACTGGTGTCAGCGCTATAAAGTGAAGCATCAGCTTCAGCTTTCCCCCTGTTGTTTATCCCAGCGTTTACCCCTCACGTCACTAATGATTATGAGGGCACATGAATTTAAAAAAAAAATAATGAAGAGCACGGATAAATTATTTATAATAAACACTACAGTATTCCATAAAAAAATAAGAATTTTCAATTTTGATTTCATGGTGATTTTAACATCCATGGAACTTTTCCATTGTACAAAACGGTCTTTATAGTGGAAAGTGATTCTATAGATCATTACAAATGTTCTTCAGACTAAGAAAAAATGGTTCTTTTAAGAACTGTTCACTGAAAGGTTCTTTGGGGAATCATAATTTTCTACGGCCTTGCTGAGAAAAACCCTTTTTTGAATCTTTATTTTTAAAAGTGTATACCTTGGCCTGTGAATGTCAGGTCCAAGTTTCCCAACAATCAATCAACGGTGGTGTATATCATCTACTCACTGGGACTAACCTACAGTTGTAACGCCTGGTTTAGCCCATACTAATCATTAATTACCCTCATTGTGCTCACCTGTCTGCCACTAATTATCCACCATATATTAGTTCCTGTCTGTCAGAGCTTTAGTGTCGGTTATTGTTAATGTTACCCCGAGTGTGTGTCTCACCTACCTGAACCTGCCTTGTTGTGTCTACAATAAATGTCATTATTGGAATCCTTGTCGTCCTTGTCGTCCTGCCTGCCTCCACACACCCAGTTCCGTGACAACAGTGCTACTGCAGTTTGGGAGCAGTATACTCTGCTGTGATATCATTATTTTCAGTGAAGAATTCAAGTATTAAATCAACCTTTCCAAAGCCAGGGAGTGGCTCAATGTGTCTTCTCAACCTGCATCAGAGGTGTTGCACTTTGGCTAAATATGTGGTTGAGGTCCAGACAGTGGCTGCACAGCTACAACCATCACAAATTTATATTAAACACTGTCTGGGGATTTTGAAGGTTGAGTTGACCACAAGAAATCCTGTGCGAGGTTCTGAGAGCCTCACTGATCCAGCCATCTGTCTTGACAACCAGATGAAAAGAGAGCAACAGGGTGAGCAGTTTCATGCCAGGTACTTCTCCAGAAATTCACAAGGCCAAGCCCAGACTTCCATAGTAATCTTACCAACCCTAATGCATTAAGAAGGCTGGTCATCTAACCAAGAATGGAAGATTTGTAACAAGTCTTACTATTTCATGGGGTCAAGAGGAACATCTCTTCTGCTAACATTGCTACTTTTATTATTTTATTTTATTTTTTTTAATTTCTTGAATATTAGCCTGGCCAAATGATGACTCAATGTAACTCTTATCAAGTTCAACTGTCTAAAATAACTACATTAGATGGAAGTTCAGGAGAAACCGATTAAACAGGTTACATCTCCCTTCCAACTGCATAAACCAACACTTAACCATTCTTACAAGAGCCAATCTTTCCATCTCATTCACTCTCCAAATTTCCAACTCATTATTTCCTTGGCTGATCCAACACAATCATCAGTTTGACTGGTCTTTTGTAAAGAATAAATTATAAGATGGGGTAATAGCAGTCACAACGTATTACTGTCAAATCTTCTGAAGTCGTTCATTTCCTCCCTAATCTGCAGCAACCTCTTTCAAGCCTTCTGATCTTCATGGGTCTCCAGCAATTTCTGCAGATTCCCTATCTGGCACAAATATTTAGCATCACGTTTGGTGTGAACAGATTATCATTTTACTCTTACGGTATGTTCGATTTGAGAAGAGATTTGTATGAATGTTCACTGCATTGTTGGAGACATGATGATTCAGCTCTCTCATTTTTAAAAACCACATGGCTGGTTTTATAGTCAAACTGTTTCTGACAGTCTTAACACATTTTTTCTATCGTTCCTTCGCTGTTTCTTTCTCTCTTTCTTTTCTTCTCTCTTTTTTTTCTTCAAGGGACCAATAATTTTGCTGAACTTCTGTCTCTCACCTTCACTCACTCTCTCTCTGTGTGTGTGTGTGTGTGTGTGTGTGTTTAACTCTGCACCTCCTTGCATAAGCATTTCCAGATCTAAAGACATTCCAGCTGTGAACCTTCATATGGATGTTTTCACAAGTGGAGCTCTATGATCTGCTTCAAATCAGTTCAAGAGTACAGCAGCAGTCCATTCTTAATTCAAACTCTCCTCTCGCTCTCTAAATAATCTGATCTGTTATCTGTGACCCAGATAACCAGTTAGGGCTTATGTTTTCTTTGTGATGCTGCAAATTACACTGTGGCCAGAAATGTTTAGGAAGAACAACCAAATTAACACATTCTCGTGAGGACAAAACTAAATATTATTTTATGAACATAACTATTTTGTGGATGGTAAGAAATGTTTATGAACAGCAATTTGTGTATTTCTATTGTTCAGAACCTATCCCAGTTGCCTTCTATCTGAACTGTAAAGGGAAGGGGTGAGGCCTACTCACATAAAAAGACCAAACATGAGAGAACAACTAGATGATGTGCAGCCAAGACAATGATATATGATTCAGCAGAATGATCATAATCCATCATTACATTAAAACATCAGCATGCTAGTGCTAGGTGGACTGTCTCCACATTATTGGGAGAAGTAGAAGATAAAGTTCTCAAAAATGGTCAAATTAAAATAATTTTCCAAATTGCCTACATACCTGTAATTAAAATAAATAAATAAACCACACAATGAATATATATTTTTAGTATAATATTATAATAGCATGATACTGACTTTAAAGTTTAAAGTTGATTTTTTTTCTTGATGTTTGCCCTGTACATGTAATTGCACACTGTAAGACCTACAAGTCACTTATGCTTACTGCTAAATATGTATGATAATAACGCAGTTCTTTGAAAGCTACATTATAAGGCTACAGAGAGATAGTAATAGTATTAATATTTTGTAGTGACCAATGTTGTTCGGGTTGAATTAATCACTGTGGTATATCTGGTCAAACGAAGATTATGCTTGCTTTCACTGAGGATTTATTTCCATTAGAAATATGCAAGTATGTGTGTGGTTTTTTAGATGCACGCACATGACTAAATAACACCACTCTAGGAAATGAGGAAAACTCTTGTGCGCTCCACACTCTACAGATTCATAACAACAACTCCTGCTTGTTATGATGCATTTTCCAGCACATTCTAGCATGCACTGTAATTCCTCAAGGGGGCATTAAGCAGTCATTAGTCATTGCATGACTTTAGTTAGTTAGGATAGTCATTGAATGCTTACTCTCAGTAAGAAAACCACACTAATATAACTCTATTACCTAAGAATGTCTGAATACAGAGCCCTTCGTATTCATGACGATCACGTCTGGTTGCACTTGGTCTTTATCCCTCTGCCATTTATCACGAGTATGTAGGTTGGGCAGGTAGTACTTTGTAAATTGTGTCCAGAACTGATCAGCAAGCACTTGAGAGTGTTTCCACCTACGGCGGCTTAAGAGCTCTGTTTCATGATAAATGGTCTGCGGGTGTGATGGTCCTTGCTACGCCATGAGAAGGAGGTTTAGAGTCACCGGGTAAGGGTCAGCAATATCTGTGGACACGTAACCCAGAGGTTTAGAATTCATAATACCTTCTATTTCAATGAGAACAGTGTTCAAGACCTCCTCAGTCATACTTTGCCCTTGTAAAGTGGTATACAGAGCAGACTTGATAGATCTGAACTCACGTTACCAAACTCAGAATTTGATATTTAAATCTCTTAGTAGCATCCTCGGGTAGAAGATCGTGTGAATTCCTGTGGGGTCTCCCTTACTGAAGTCAGGGCTTGTGGGCTTACAGCCTCTCTATATCTTCTCTTGCTGAGGGTAGTAAGGATGCTGTCTAGTATCTCTATAGCATGGCGTACTGTTTGTAGGTGCTGTTCGGTGGTGCCTGAACAGTGGATAGTTGTGTGCCCTCTGTTGTGGAGTTGTTGCCATAGGGTAGCTCTCAGGTTCACAGTACTCAGGGGCATGGACATGAGGGAGTTTGATCTCTATTCCCTAATTTTCGAAGTCTAGTAGTTAATTCCACCACCAAATTGGGTATGTTGTGTCTAGGAGGTAGGGCTGGTATATCCACTGAAGGAGGAAGGATGTCGTTATCCACTACTACTTCGATGCTTAGGAGGCACATTAGTGACCTGTCCTTCTCTGATCCTCTGGTATCTGGCTCGAATGACCAATGTTTTGTAGTGACTAATGTGGTTCGGGTTGAATTAATCACTGTGGTACGTCTTGTCAAAATGCAACGAAGATGCTACTTGCTTTCACTTAGGATTGATTTCCATTAGAAATATGCAAGTATGTGTGTGTGTGTGTGTGTGTGTGTGTGTGTTTTTTCAGATGCACAGACATGATTAAATAACACCACTCTAGTAAATGAGGAATACTCTTGTGCGCTCCACACTCGACGGATTTATAACAACAACTGATGCTGCTTATGACGCACTTTCCAGCACATTCTAGCATGCACAATATAATTCCTCAAGGGGGCGTTAAACAGTCCATCATCATTGAATAGTCCAACTCTCAGTAAGAAAACCATACTAATATAACTCTATTACCTTAGAGTGTCTGAATACAGATCCCTTTGCACAGTAGCGGGCCATGCATTTTACACCTAGGCCTTCAGTGGCGTCCTACATGAATTAATCCATCTCTTCATACCATCATAATGATGCCACAGCTATAGAAACCATAAATATTACACAGTAACGCTATACGCATTCATGGAAAAATATATTAAAACTAAATCAGTGATTCTGATAGTGTTTAGGCCAGCAGAGAAGGCTTTGCTGGCCCTGACGGCCCACCACTGCCTTTGTAACAATTAACAAGGTAAACTAATTGTGCCTGATTAGCAAATGTTAGCAAAGCTACAGTATTTATTTATAGATTAGATTGACATAGCTGCATGTGACAGTCCTAAACATGTCAAAATGCTGTTGCAGTTGCTCTCTGTGCATTGCTCTGTAGTACAGTCCAGCGTACTTTAAAAAAAGAGTACTTATTTACGGAAATACTGTATACTTTAAAACCATATACTTAAGTGTGAACTGAATGAAATGTTTTCAGATACTTAATACCAAGTTGTTTACCATTTAATGAAAACATATTATGGTCTACATTTATATTAAATGCAATGCTAATTTATTCATCCTCAGGCCAGCCAAGATGTAGGTGACTTGAGTAACTTGTAGATCTGTGCTGCTCGAGCCACAAACTGTTTCAGACGGTTCAGTCTGATTTGCTGAACTGGTTCAACTAGTTCACTAAAAAGAACCAGTTTCGAAATAATGATTCGTTTGCGAACCGTACCTCACTGCAGATTGTTTGCCTGAAGCTCTGGATTACAGATAATAATGCTGTAAATAATGTTCAGTTATTTGCACAGACTGATGGTTTCGCTTCATTAGACCTTAATATATTGTCAACACAAATATATTTTGCGTTCCTAGATATGCATTTTTGACACTAAACGGTAGCTGAAGAAAAAAAGTAATCTACATCTACAAATTTCATTTTCAGGTGAACTATCCCTTTAATATGTAATATAAAATCAAATAGCACACTACAGTATGCTACATTTGCTTTAGTGCGCTACTCAACAGATCAAAATAAGTGTTACATCATTAAAGCACGACAAAAGCTAATTAAAGCAATTATTACAAAATTTACTTTGACACTATTACAAAGTGCACTTATTAAAAGTGTACTTAAGTGTGTAACATAGTCATGATAGTGTACTCTAAGTACACTTAAATTACCTTTTATTTCATTAATATTACATTATCTGCAAGTACAGTGTTCACAGGTACACAGTAGATATTGTCAAGATGAAGTGCTCTTGATCAGATGTCTTGCAGATGTTCGTGTGCTATCTGCTATCTGGGTTGGCTGCATTGAGCACGTGAAATAAATTTAAAAGTGAAATGAATGAGCAGTCTAAATCAGATGCAAGATACACCATCAGGATTTCCTCTGGTACTTCCTAATAGCAGGTGTGGCAAAGTAAACAAAGCTTCAGACAAATCTGACTTTAATGGTTTTCATGAAGTTGTTGAAGCATGTTAGGCTGTACGCTGCCCATAAAGCACATGTAAAACCGTTAAAGCTGCTTTATTATCATACTTTCAAAAAAATAAAAGTTTGGGTTATATTTTACCTTACCACATCAATAGCCGTCAAAACACAGGGATGTACGTAAGGGTCTGGTAATATTGCATTCATGTTTTGAAAACTTTTTCTTTGTCAAAACACCACATAAAGAAGCAGAAGACTGTGAGGCCTGCTATTTCCTTGGCAAGATCCCAACCAGCAAATTCACCCAAGATGCCATTGGATTCCCTTATTTCTGCAGGGTACTTTGTTGTTGTTAGCTTTTGCTTTCATTGTTGATGAGAGTGTTATTGATGCTGTTGCTTTGTTTACAGTTGTTATTGTCACTTATAAATAAGCGAAGAGAGAGAGACCCTAAAGATTGCATCTTTAAAACAATGACTCAGATGCAAACAGGCTCATAGAATGGAAAATCCCATTTCATGTTCTTCTAAACTTTTTCCAACATATTCTACACACAAACAGCCAGTGCACTCGTTTAGGATTGCCTGCTGGTGGAACATAAGAGGAATAATCTGTCTCATGGAGAAATATCTGCTGAGAAACAATCAGGGATCAAAATATAATTTTATGAATGGAAATGGAATGGAAACAGTAGCTGTGCACTGAAAAGTCTGAACATGAAAAGAAAGTCTTGGATCTACATTAATATCAAAGATTAATTCATATATATATATATATATATATATATATATACACAGTTATGTCAATCTTGTAGCACCAAAAAGTCATATAATTTATTTTATGGTAATCTTCCAAACTCTCTTCAATTTATGAATGGAAATAAAAGTCGATGTGCACTGAAAAGTTTAAATATTAAAAAAAGAAAGTCTTGAATTTACGTCAATATCGACATATTCACATTATAATGTGGAATGTGGATTTTTCCACATTTAACTCTTATCTTTAAAACCATTACTCTTCTGTATTCAACTGTTCTCATGATTCAGATCACCCTATAGGTGATGCTCTTGTGTTTAAGTGTTCAAAGTGTTTATTCATCTATTTGATATTGGAAAGTTGAGAATGAATCACTTTCGCATCTTAATGTGTTCTCTGCAGTTTTACAGAGCTCTTTTTCACTGGAGAGGAGTTTCACACAATATTTTTTATAGTACAGTTAACCCTTTATTTTTAATGACTAAAAAGTCTGCATTGTCTGACTAAAAAAGGCTTTTTACATGTCATTTTTAAACTATGTGACTTTAAAAAAGCATTATCCCCATCTCGGGAAGACATAAGGTAGTGGGTAAATCAGTGATCGCACCACACACAGTATTGAATGAGAACTCCCTATTTGCCCCGCAGGACTTGTGGGCTGACTCGGCCTTTGAGGAATGCAATGATAATTGCTGTCACTTTGACTCGGCTTGTCTGTTCTGAAGCAGTTTAAAACCACTTAAGCTCGGCGCGTTTTTTGGTATTTTCGCCTAAATTTAACATACTCAAATTCAAATGTTTACCCTGCACACATACAATGGAGGAAATGAAAAAAAATGGTTTCATTGTAAAGAAAACCCTTTGAACTACAAAATATGAGTGTAATTCTTTATAAATAACATTATATACTTTTCAAATATTACTATAAACACAAAAAAAACATAGGCGCTTTTGGAGTTTTAAAACTAAGTATTTTTTTGAAAATCTGTAATTCAGGTTCTATTAGGCACAACTCTCTGCAATTTACTTTGTTTGATGCCACTAGATGCCAAAAAGTGCCAGAAAAAAGAATCTTTCAAATAACAGCTTCTAAACAGGAGTTACTACATTATTTGTGAAACGAGTCAAATTGTCTATCTCTGCATCGAAATGTGTCATTGTGAGTTTCCTGAAAAATATATAAAATACACATTCTTCGTAAAAATTATTCGCAATGGTTAGGCGGAAATTCGTGTGTGGGACGAATAAATTTCTAAGCTTAATTTTACTGCTTTATGAATATAAAAACCAAAAGGAATGGTATTCTTTGTAAAGAAGACACTCCAAGCTTTCAAATGAACCCATATATGGGCTGATACCATATAAGGAAGGCTATGTAAATGAAGCATAAACATTTTTAACGTCATTTTGGACCCGTATCCGGGTCCACAGAGTTTAACTGCCAAAACCCCTGTATGTGACGCAGAGCTTATCATTTAATAATTGCTAATAACTACTGTGATTCACAATTCATGGTATACAATAATTTTAATTAAAGAATGAGGATTTATAATTGGCTCTGTCAGTAAAGTGCTGCCTACTTGAATAAACTAACTTCATTATTATACTGTATTGTCTCCATAGCAACCAAGAACACAAGCTAGTTTCATTTCCGCTGCAATCGTTTGTGGTTACCTTCAAAATCATGAAAATATATCACATACCACAAAAGGGAAACCCCCCTTTTTTTTTTTTTTTTTAAATATTCTTTCCATTCATTTTTTTTTCATAGGGATTTTTAAAATTCTTCCGTAAACAGTTATAAGCCTTCTGCGATAGATCACAACATTGCTAACCTCGTAAAAATGAAATCAAAAGCTAAATAAATATGTTAATTCATTGATTATTTAATTCATTGTTGTGTTAATTAATTAACAAAAAACAAATAAATAAATGGGCCAATGAAACAGACTGTGTACAAAAAAATAATAATACTGGTACAATCTAAAAATAGAAGCCATTGATTAACAACTTCATATCTCATGGAAGGTCTGTATTGAAAGGTGTGTTTATACGAAATCTGTTTCTCTATGGAGAAAATTAATAGGATTGTTATGGTCTTTGTTATATCATTTATTTTGCTTAATCCTTCTATCCGGCAGTGTCTGGAGAGCAGGCAAATATGAAGAGCTGGATGGGTGTGTGGAGGAGGGTGTTTGTTCTCTGCTGCCGGCCTTGGCGGGACAATAGCGAGCTTCTGAAGCGCAGAGTGGTGGGATGAAGAAGATGAGGAGTCAATGAGTGAAGAGGAGGCAGCGATATGTCAGCTCTTGACCCAGCCATGAGTGTAGGAGGCCTGGCTCAATTACACAGTACAGCCCAGGACTGGAATATGGGATAAATGTCCTACTAATTATTTTGCTTCAAATGTCAGTTTCCTGTTTAAGCATTACGATTCCATTACTTTTTAAGGAAAGAAAACTAAGGCTTAGGGGTTTTTGAATTTAAATTATTAGCTTGAGCATTTTTTCTGGATGACACTTGCCGTTCAAATGTATAAATTAATCAATAAATACTTACTTACTCACTTACTTACTATATGTATATGCCAAACAAAATTAATGGGGCACCAAACTGTACCATATTTATGGAAAGTGCATTTTACTCACAAAATTGCATTTCATTTTTGTTTGTTTGTTTTGTTTTTAACAAGCAAGGATCAGACAGCATTATTTCTCATGTCATACTCACAGGCTGTCTGTCAAGCTTTTGCAGAACCCATATAAAGACCAGAATATCCCAAAAGAATAAATGCTGCAAGAACAAGATAATGCCATTGCTTAAAGAGCTATTTACATCTTTGCATTTTAGCTCATTCATCCACAGAGGAGTTTCTTTCAAAATCAATCATGATTCCGAGCCTGACATCAGAGCCGAGAAAGAACTGCAGGAGATCTGATAGAGCGTGAAAGATCTCCATCACGGACTCGTCTTTTCCTCAGAATCTTCCTTTCGTTGCCTCCAGCTCTCTGGGCACAGAGCCAGCACATGGAAGCTATAAACATGAAAACACCTTGGGCCTCTCCCTCTGCAATGCTCCTTGAATCAGAGGGCTTGTGCCTCCACGCCCCATTGACGTTACAAACCGCTCCAACCTCAGCCAGTGACTCCACCTTATGGCCCTACAGGAGTTACAGTATTTGACTACAATCAGTGACTTACTAGGGTAAACCCCCTAGAAAGAACTCCAGGCTCGAGAGTAAAGATGATTGGCAGGTTGTCAAATTTGCACGCTTGACTACATAGTGAAAAATGGGCGCATTCAGGTTCACATACCCTGAAGACTTTAATGTGCATCGCCCACATAATTCGGGAAAACCCGTCCAACTACTTTCATTAACCACAGCCCTCATCGCAATGAATATAGAATATACTCCTTGTGGTATAGCAGTTAAGTGGAAGATAAGACTTTAGACAATAAAGCTTCTGTTTACTGAATCTCCATCCATGTTTTAATAGACCATACATGTAAGACTGTTTTTACACTTGTTTTGATTGATTTGTCCAAACCTGAGTTCAACTCCACCCCCTCCGCTAGTCCCACTGGTCTCGTTTCACATTGTACTTTTGGGTCCAAACCACGGTATTGCAAAATATGCAAAGAATTTGAGCTGCTCTCAGGGGGGCTAGTTATTCTGAGACATTCTGCTGTGAGAAATGCATTATACTATAATGCAAAGATGCAAATTAAAGATTATCAGTAGCAGTTCATTTTTGGAACATAATGCATTTATAACAACTGCGACTCATACTTTCACATGAACTGTACCCAGAACAACTTCTTAAGCAGACTTCTTAAGTTTGTTGGTGCACACCCCATTTCCTGTAGCTCAAACAGTAAAGCATGGTGCTAGCAACACCTAGAGGGTTTGATTCCCAGGGAATGCATCAGCTGATATATGTACACATTCAATGCAACAGAAGTCGCTCTGCATAAAAGCATTTGCAGAATGCATAAATGTAACCAACCAACTCTAACAAAAAATACACTTGGATCCATACCAAATGTTCTAGTTTGAAGATATTAGATTACCAAAAACGTCAGTCACATGGGAGTGTCAGTTTAGTTCAAGAATACTTGTTAAAATAAATAGTGTATGTTTTGCCATCTTGGGTCCATTACCATGGAGACAGACCTTGGTAATGCCTGGACGGGTAAAGAATTTGGGTTATCAAAGTTGAGTACTATATCATTGCCCTTAATGTGAAAGCAATCCTGACTGAAAGTCGTCAACCCCAGATGGTGCAACTGCACAGTTATGGCTTCAGCAAAATTGAAATACAATGACACTTGACCTATGCTCTCTCTTACCACCTCTCTAACCATGAACCAGCCAGAAGGGTCAAGGGGTCTGGGTGGCTACCGGGTCACATTCCAACTCACCACCACTAAAACAGGTCTTGTAAGGACAGCTCCTGACAATGCAATTGACACATCTTTGAATGCTGGTCTATTAGCCCAGACCAATAACAGTTCTCCTACATTGCCATGGACATGCAAAGCATGTCAGATTCTGCATAAAGCATGTGGCTCTGCACCTCCAGGTTATACCGGCTGTTTCTATAAGTGCATGCTCTTGTACATTTGTTACTAATTGACTTCAACTATCAGTGTTTCATAGACTCAGAGCACAGTATCTTTAGTGTCATGCTTTCAATAGCACCATGAATATTTCTGTTTACACCAGATGTGACCATTGTGAGGACCATTGAGGCTCTCTACACTGTACGTTTCAAATCAAAAGTTACAAATGCATTTGTTCTGTTGTCAGAAGTAGCACAAGCGTTTGGAATACATTATAAATAGAAAGGGGCATCAGTTTTCTGTCTGTGACTGTTTGCTTCCCACCGCATCTAGTTTAGACAGTATCACTGATACAAATGGGTAGTCACTGATTCTGTTGCATTGCGTTATGCTGCTCGTATGCGATCTAAACACAGTGTAAGACTTATATAGCATTAGATTAGCTGGTTTCCCAAGCTGCCAAAGCTGGTATTCAGCTGGTACAACTACAATCTCCCAGCCTGACCAACTAAAAAGTGCATGAAACATCACTAAATTCATCAAACCAGACCAGTAGAAACAAGTTTGCTGGCCAGCAAGGACAAGGAAATCACTTTAGGGAGGTTTTAAGGGTTGTAGAGTTAAATGTTAGCAGATAGCTAGGGCAATTTAAATTGAATACTGTACTGCAGTCAAATTAATCCCAAAAGAAAAAGAAAACTTCTTGGTTTATTAGTACAACTTTCCATTGAGGCAGCAGATGCATATTTGAACAGAGTGCTAAAGGAAAGACACAGTGGTAAAAATGAGATGAGACCCCTCTGTTATGATATATGAGCGGACTGGCCCAGTTTAAAGCTGGGTGTGTTGGGTATCAACTTGCATTATATATGCTTTTAAGTTCAATACCCAACAGGGACATGAATAAAACAATGGATTGAAAAGTTTGGATGAACTTTAATTTGAAGAGATGTACATTTATGTGTGGGAATTTCCCATCAAAATGATTAATACCAGGTTTTGGTTCGCTGTGAGAAAACTCCTCATGTCATACTCACTTAGTGCGATCGGTCAACTGCACTTCCTGTGAGTGTAATTCTTCTTTAAATTAAATTCAATTCAGGGCCTCTGAACTAGTTGGAGCCCCTATCAAAGCGGTTCCATCTGCTGGCTTTTATTCTCCTTGGTGGTTTTGTTTGTGGGAGTTGTACTAAAAAAAGAAACGTTCCTTTATTCTGTCTCTCATTTTCTGCATCTGCAATACAACCGCCTCATATTTTCTTATGCAAATACCCAAGGCGCTTGCATTTCTAGAGCAAAATGGATCGTGACTAAATGACTCAAGAAAAGAGTTTGAAACAACTAATGAGGTAAATAATTCCAACGAAGACTAACAGAACTAGGGAAATGTCAAGATCTGAATGGCTGATATTGGCCAAGCAAATCACGATAGTGAATCATCTCATGAACGGGGTCTAAACAAAGCTCCACTTTCCTGTTACTCTCAGCGCTACACAACGGATTCTGCAGCCTATATGGGATGAAGAAGATGAGGAGTCAATGAGTGAAGAGGAGGCAGCGATATGTCAGCTCTTGACCCAGCCATGAGTGTAGGAGGCCTGGCTCAATTACACAGTACAGCCCAGGACTGGAATATGGGATAAATGTCCTACTAATTATTTTGCTTCAAATGTCAGTTTCCTGTTTGGCTGTTTTGTTCCTCTTTGACTTACAGATGATATGTGTGCATTTTTCAGTGTTAAAATTGTTCTGCTATCCCATATCGATATACGTGGCATTTGATAAAAATAAATGTATTTTATTATTTTATCTTATTACGTTATTTTTTTTTTTCAGTAGGGCCTAGCTACTTGGGTACAAAACCCAATTAAACCTATATTTGGCTCCTGCAGTGGAGGTCAGGGGAGTAGCTGTGGGACTCCAACTTTTTCAGAACAATCAATTTTCCTTAAGAGAGAGTGGGAGCAGGGCTGGAGTGGATGGCACAGGACCTGGATACTCGAATTTTGTAACGCCGAACAGGACCGGGCATTGGGGATAAACCTGTGGAGAGTTTGAGAGCTGGAATACAACCAACTTGGGTTTTTGACATTTCACTAACTTGAGAGGAGAGCGTCTGTGAGGTAAGCAGCACTTGGTGCTGATGTTTTGAATTATGAGTTTCGTGGAATGCTTGTGAATGCTTGCTACCTGTCAACAAGCAAAAGGGAAGCTTTTAATCTGAAATAAGCCTGTATCCTATGACAGGAAGACTCAAGGTGCTGCTGACAAGAAAAGTAATGCATGCATTGAAAATAAATAACTTGAGTGATATACTAGATGGTATCTGGAGCGGAGCGGACCAGCAGAAGTGGAGCTCACTTCATCAACCTCAAAAAGTTAAAGGATTTAAAACAGAGAGAGAGAGAGAGAGAGAGAGAGAGAAGAAAAATCCAAAGTGTTTCTGAATGAATTCCAAACCAAATTGTGTGGTTTGGACAAGAATAACATGTGGTATTATGAAAACTCAAGCGTTCTGGGGTGTGAGATGACATGTAGTTGAAGCATGAAGAGATAAACTAAGAGGTCTGCTAGGTGCTTGAGACCCCTAGACTTTGGGGAAGTATGCTTTCCTAAGTTAGAGACCCCTAAAACATCAAACCTCTCCCTCACTCCTCCTTTCACTTTTTCTTTCCATCTATCCATCAAACCACTCATGTTACACAACCGGAGGGTACCGCTATCGTTGCTTCATTCCTCTCCGAGACATGGAACACGTTACAGATTTTTATCATTTTCATCTGGGCTGGAGCTGTGGTTAGCATGTCAGCCGGCTTTAGGACCGCTGTTGAAGTCCGAATACACAAACGGGAGGGAGAAATAAACACAGACGTGCTTCCCAGGCAAAGGGATTTTATGAATATTTGGCAGAATGATATAATAGATCAGTAACGTTGGAATATACAAATAAGACATGTCTTTTTTTTAACACATAAGGAACTGAATACCGTCCAGAACAGGTTGGGCAATTCAGTGAACATCTGCAACAGATAAAGTTCCTCTTGAAGCCTGCACAAAAATGTGATTATGTACTGCGTAACATATCTTTTGAAATTCCCCCAGAACTGTATACGTAGGCTTGCACTATAGGTGTCTCGGTCCAAATGCAGGTTGATGGCCCTGGGTTTGGATAGAACCCAACGTTTACTTGACACTGAGTGAGTGAAGCCTTTTAAATTCCCAGATGCTCTCTTGTCCTGAGGCAGATGGACAGTGCTATTTTCCTTCCATACAATGATGTCGGCTATTATTATTCATGAGCAGGGTCAGGTTTCCCATTGAGCCTGAATTAAAGGTTTCTCTCTGTAGATCTGTGCTCACATAGCGTAGCGTGCCGCTGTGGTAATGAGAGGTAATGAGGGCTTCTAATGAGGCAGGTGGGCCACTGCCAGCAACTCCCCTGGGTGTTTAAGTTACCCAGGCCGACGACTCAAGCCTATAGCTTAGTACCGGCATTGGCCAAACAAAATAGATGAGGTGGATCTAGTTTTACTCACCCAACATTCCATATTTACACACAAAATACGGTCACACTTTATTTTAAGGTCCAATTCTCGCTATTAAGAAGCCATTAAAATAAACTCCTAATTTGCTGCTTATTAATAGTTAGTAAGGTAGTTGTTAAGTTTAGGCATTGCATAGAATTTGGAATGTTGAATATGTGCTTTATGTGCAAAATACGTGATTTATTAAGTACTAATAAACAGCCAATATGTTAATTATAGGTATGCTAATAAGCAACTAGTTAATAACGAGAATTGGTCCCTATACTAAAGTTTTACCCAAAATACTTCTGCAGACCAATAGTTGTGTTCAGCCTGGAAACCCGACACAAACATGCACTCCGGGGTCCTGTTTGACTCTCCCTGGCACCCACCTGAAATTATCTGGAACATATAGTATGTTCTGATGGATTTCAGAGTTTGGACAGCCCTGGGGCTCTTGTATGCACTGCCAAGACAGTTTTATGAGTATTTGAGCTTGCTTCGGAGCGCTTCTGTTTAGGATAAGCCGTGTTTGTTTGTGCAGAGGAGACCAACCTTCGACAGAGAGCAAAGTTTAATGCTCCCTATGGCCACACAAGAGCTTGAAAATTGTTCCCATGGTGATTCACGCAACATTTGAGTCGGAAAGTGAAAGTGATAAATTAATAGAATGGTTTTAAAATTAGGTACGATGCTGGAATCTATCAACGTCAGTACAGAAATGCTAATAGATAACAAAAACATGTGCTTGACATGCATGACTGTTGGTATAGGTTAAGTCTGCAAATCATTTTTGGTAGATCATTGCAATGCCAGAATTTTAATTTTTTTATGTTTGACAGAGTCGTTTAACCCAAGTGCATTCTCTGAGATCAATTAGATCGTGCAATAATGTCCAAATGTAAAAAATCTTTCTACAAAGAAGAGGATTGTTTACATGCCCCGACAGATGCTTGAAAGTATTCATGAATCTTGGAACTATTCGCAAGAAGCCTATAAACTCACTCTAAAAATCTATTTCTCATTTAAAACCCTGATGCGAATTATATCTAAATGTTTATAGGATATTATTCCTCTGTTCCAAATACATCATAAAATTATTTGTCAAGCTATGGATTTCATCTGAAGTGGTTGACAGTACTTTTTTTTTGCAGGAATCACACAATTTAAATGTGCTGCAGCTTTTTTTTCTGTATCATATAACTGAGCTCACATTTTTGTTTTCCAACTTACAGTGGGGTTAAAAAAGTTTGTAGCATAGTGAAAATACTTGCTCCTTTCTATATTTAAAATGATGGTAACACTTTAGATTGGGGACCAATTCTCACTATTAACTAGTTGTTTATTATCGTGCATATTACTATCATATTGGCTGTTTAATAGTATTTATAAAGCACATATTATTGCCTTGTTCTGCATGACCATATTTTACATTACTATTAATAAGGAGCAAATTAGGAGTTTATTGTGTCAAAAGTCATAGTTAATTAATAGTGAGAATTGGTCCCCAAACTAAAGTGTGACCAAAATTATACATCAGCACAGAAATATCATTGAAATGTTGAACTGAATTCAGTGAGAATTGTTGTCGCTACCCATTTTAGGCATTTCACGTATCATTGTTAATAATGATGAATTGTGTGAAATATCCAAATTATTGATTTGATGGATTGATTTACATCAAGTTGCTGTGACTGACTGATACATTAGAGTGTAGAACAGCAGAACATTTGTAAATGCTTTTACGGTCCTGGAATGTAAGGAATCAGGAAGATGCTTAATGGGCAACTATAGTTTTGCTATAGTGTAGGGCGGCATTTCATTTTATCCATCATTTATTCACATGCCCTATTTCACAAATATTTGATTAGTGACATAGAAATAGTACAGATTCTGAAATATTTCCTATTTGGTGTGCATCACAACATTACTTTGTTTTAAAGTTTTAAACTCTAAAACTTTATTTATGTCCATGTTTCAATTCTAATTTAAATCCCAGATTTTCGATGTGGTCTCAGGCTTTTAGACCTCTGTGCGCTGTTTATACTTTATGTCCTTTTATGGTTTTTTAATTTTTATTAAAATATCTTCATGGAACATGATCTTTACTTAATATCCTAATGATTTTTGGCAAAAAAGAAAAATCAATAATTTTGACCCATACAATGTATTTGTGGCTATTGCTACAAATATACCCCAGTGACTTAAGACTGGTTTTGTGCTCCAGGGTCACATATGATAATCCAAACAAAATGAGCATAAAACATTTTAGTGTTAGTTTGAAAATTATCTCTATTAAATTTTCTAAAAAAAATTACACAATTTCAGCATCATTTCTGCCACAATCGACAATTTTCAAAGGTTTTTTCAAAAGCTTCTTTTTTTTTTCAAAAGCAGATTTTTTTAAACTGCGCAAAAATACTATTTAATTGTGTGTTTAGGATACATAAAATGCCACATACTGTATGAATTTACACTTAGCAAGATAAAGAACTGAAAAAAAAACTGATTTAAATGATAATTTCCAGATTATTATTAAACAAAGCGTCATTTGAAATGTGATGTAAACGACACTGTAAATGACAAATTCCATGACTTAAAATAATATTGAAAATGATCTCCTGTAATGTGTTCGTATCTTCTGTTAGACATTGAATAATCCATGATTTTCTAAATGTTCAAAGGGTCAAAATGCATGTAGCTCAAAAAACACCTAACTGCATTCATCTCAGACGTTGCGAGTGTGCTTTCTCTGTTAGGATTTGTGATTGCTTTCGTCAGTGTGTGCATTCAGCTGGTAGACTTTCTTCGTAGTGTCTGTCACTGTGCTTATATAAGGCAGTATGTGTGACTTCTTGGTAGCTTCTCACAAAGCTGGATTTACAGCCTTGAGATCTATGGGATCTACTACAACCTCTCACATTTCCGCTGTGTGTGGCCTAAGAAGAATTATCACGCACCTTTCCAGAGCGTGTCTGCGTGAGTCATTCTGTTGGCACTCACAGCTGCTCAGCATGAATGCTTGTACGGCTTTAGAGTCCATTTCCTGCCGTCATAAACACTCATTAGCAACAACCTGTAGACGGTGATGTGAAGCCATCTTACCTGCTTTCACCTCCACATAATTGGAAGAGATGTTTGATGTTAAATCCTGCAAACAGATGATGTAACGATGAGCTTTGGTTTTGTTAAGATCTGAATGAATGGTGTTAGTCACGCTCACTACCTAGTTTCCACTAGCTGGAACATCTCCTCATTCCAAAAAGCCTAATTTTGTGTTCTCCTCTGAGATCATTCTTAAGCCCCGTTCACACCGCCAGCGACTTTTTCGCTGCTTGTAGCTTGTGTCTGGCAATTGAGGTCGCTAGTGGGCGTTCCCACTACTGGTTGCCTAGTTACCCCCATAACAGGGGGTGAATCAGCATGAATCACGTGCTCTCTACTGACTTCACTCCCATTGGTTGTCGCTCGCGAAATTCGCTGCTTATTTGCATAAAGTTGAAGAATTCTGAACTTTTGTCGCTTGACTCGCATCGCTTGACATGCCCACATTCCGTCGCCAACGGTCACTGTCGCTCGTGTTGCCGGAAGTCGCCAGCTCTCCATTGAAAATGAATGGGATTATGTCGCTCTGTCGCTGTGTGAACGGGGCTTTACAGCAGTGTTATCTATGCATTATCTATGCTCAGATATTGTTTAGTCTCACAGAACAGGTTTCTGACTCATAATACAGTAACGCAGATCTATAGCTTTGTTTTATTTTGACTTTCAGAAGCACCAATAATCCTTGATTACAAATCCTGTTTGCTTATTTGATGTTATAGTGGCGCTCTGGAATTCGTGATTCTCATTGGTCAATCGTGGCAGTCAGATAGTATGTTTGTATATTGACTTGGAACTGTATAGCAAGTTTAACAAATGTAATTGCTGAGGATTTGACTCGGTCTTGGATTTTTTTTTTTTTTCACCTTTTGAAGCACACTGTAAAAAATGAATAATAAAACAGATTATTGGAGTGTGTTTTACAAGAAACGACTATTTCAGTCTTTCTACTTCAAGATTTCTTGCTTTCAATGTGTTACTAGCCATTTCCTTGTGTTCATTTGTTATACATTTACTAGCAATTTCAACGTGAAAACTCTTTTAAAGTAAAATTCAGCGCCATTTCTTTCACTATATAAAGGAATTTTCCTATCATATGAGCAATTCAAGCTTGAAGCAGCTCTTCATATTTTTACCAGTCTGCACAGAAAACACAAAGCATTTAATCAAATCAAAAACATATGGACATTTCTAAACATCTAATCTAATTTCTAGTCTAAATATTTCTTACCCAAAAACACAGGGAAAGTAAATTAATTACATGAAGCATTCAAACAAACCAATTCACTAACTCATGAATTAAATTTACCAAAGCTGCATATGAGGGGAACAGAGAAGACCATTTTGGATATTTAATTGTGGACTCTATTTACTCAGCTGCAAAGTTGCACATGCAATACAATGAAGCAAATACAACAATGTAGCATTTTGCATCACTACACTGTGGGAAAAAGTACCTTTTGTGCTGGAAAAATTACACTGATTTATGAGCTAGTTATGCTTCTAAAAAAATTGAAGTGTCACTACTTTTCGTTACTGCAAAATGCTCTTATATATATAGAGAGAGAGAGAGAGAGAGAGAGAGAGAGAGAGAGAGAGAAATACTGCTTTTAATGAATCACTGCATGGCTGACTGCTCTTTTCGAGTGTCAAATGCCTTTTCCAATCAACATGAGAATGCAATTATCTTTGACAACTCAATCCAACTATTCTAATCAAACTTGTATTTGTGTATAAAGATAATAATTAGCCAGGAATAAATTAGCACATCTGTCGTACATCACTTTATCTCATATTTGTTGAGGTACGTATGAACAGCTGGGTTCGGCCCTTGTGCATAAGAAGTGTACTTCATTGTATTGATAGTAAAAGTATATTTTCTAAAAAAAAAGGACTTGCAGATAATATTGAAGTATAAGGTTTTTAGAGTGCTGTTTCTTAACACACCTAAGTACACTTTTAAAAAGTGCACATTGTAATAATAATAACTACAACTTTTAAAGTAAATTTAAATCATTGTCATTAATAAATCATTTAATAATATTTTGTCACGCTTTAAATAAGTACACTTTTAATGTGTTGACTAAAATAAATATGAAGCACTTGATTATATATAGTGTGTTATTCAATTATTACATTTAGAGTTAATATAGTTTAAATCTACTAAATTGCAACTGTGTCGTTATAAACGTGTAATTTCAATTATATTTAAATGCATTAGACAAGCTTCAATAGAAACTATATTCGATTTTAGTTCACCATAAATGCTTGTTAGTTCATTCAGCAGTACACTTTAACCATATTTCTGTTCTTCATTTTCATATTTCAACTCTTACAATAGTAATTACAAAATGAGATATAAAGATGTAGAAAAGTCAACTAATTGCATTTAATATACATTTAAACTCGAATACATTTTCATTTAATTGCAATTAAGTGTCTCAAAACATTACATTCAGTTCACAGCTATGTATATTATTTTAAAGTATATTATGTATGTAATAAGTACTCTTTTGAAAAGTATGTTAAAGTATACTTCTTTTCTGTCAGGACCACTATCGTCAAAGATGATTGACAATTGAGGAGCTGGGGATGGAGGAGGGTAATTAGCTATTGAGCAATGCGAAAACTGCTGATAATACTGAGGGACCTTATATATGAATGCTTAGATAGGTGTCGTACTCCCATAGGTTGATGGGGATCAGCTGAGAGTCAGCTGATGCAAGCTTGACTAACGTGACCTGCCAGAACTAACGCTACGCTTGATTTTCACAAAGGAGATCATTGTGCAGGTCCTTTTTTTTTTCTCAAAAGCATCATATGTGTTTATCCGTTGATATACAGAGGATGTGCAGTATTCTCATGTGTACAGCAAAGAGCTGTAAAGGTGCAAAAGAAACTATTTACAGTGTAGTAGTAAGACACCATTCACTTTCAAGTAGCCTAGAAGACTCTGTTCTTTGACCAAATCCACGAATCATTCTGTCAGCCGTCTGGTAGATGGCTGTGCATTAAGCCATATATATTTCTTGGCTGTCATCTGTGGTAAATTATGTTACGATGAGCGCAGACAGCCGGAGGTCAAGTTTAAAGCAACTGTTTTTAATAGGAACGGCCACAGTGAAAGATGTTAAACCCATTGAGACTAAGTCAAGAGGAACGAGCACAGCTCTCCTCCCAACAGCGTAACGACAAGAATTTGTGCTTGGCAAGCCCATCTCTAATTCCAGAGTGAACAATCAAATTCTCACCAACTGAGGGGGAAATATAGCATAGCATTAACTAAAACATAGCCATGTGTCAAGTAGAAATTGTTGAATGTCAAGGCTGTAAAACTCCAGCATTATGGAAAAGACGTTAGTCGGACGTTCAAGGTTTTCCCACCAACAATCATTCGGGAATTGAAAAAAACAGCGGAATAATTATGAACATTGAACAGTGAAAAAAAGAAAACATGATTCCTAGTCAGCTTTATATCTCTCTCTCGAGGTCTTACTGACAATGACAGTTTGGGAGCGTTCATTAGGAGAACTTTAAACGCCGTCACACTTCTGAAATTCACAGGCCATTGAGATGTAATGGGCCACATGGGACAGGAGAGACAAACAAATGTGTTCCCAAAGAACACAAGCCAGAAATCTCTAGCAATGGTAGGCCGAAGGATCAGGAAATTTTGTCTAGGAAACTTTGGAGTTCAATGGAGTGAACTCACAGTTGCATCATTTGCTTTTGCACCTGCACCTGAAATCCTGTTTAACCAGGCACTAAAAGCGATGACATAGTGCTGCATCATTATCAGTGGCTCATTGCTAGTCTGCAAATATATGACGTTATCAACAGGTGTAATCCATTTTTACTGAATTCCTCCAGTGTATGAGTGTTTAGGCCCCGGTGTAGGTCCATTAATACCAAACATTTGTTGTTTCGTGAGCTTTCACTAAAGCAACTACTGCTAATTTGGAATTCAAAAGTGGCATTAAAAAAACATAAAATCACGCTTAAAACTAAATATCATGGTTCATTTGAGATTGAAGCTGAAGTGCAAGTCGGATTGAATGTCTTGTACCATGTGAAAAAAATAGTTTAACAGTTAGCAATCAGCCACTATTTGAATAATCTTTTAAATCCTGCTGTATTTGCTCATCTTCTTTGCATAATTGCACTCAATGTGATATTCATTTGTCAATGAAAAATGATTCCTACTTCCTCATGCCACCGTACAATCTCAACCTCACTCAGACTTCAATTAGCAACATAACAGCCTCTCAACGAGACATGCCAAAATCTCCTGAAACAAATTGATAAAACATCCGCCTTGGGCTTTAAATGTCTATCATTATGAGTTTAATTCAGCCGCTACTGTTCACCCTTTGCTAATTACAGCTTCCACTCAGAGCTTTAGTGAACAGGGATAGTCAGGTTTGTTAATTTAGAGGACTTCCTGCTCTACAAGGCAGTAGAATGTTCTTTCCTTAAAAAGAGTTAAGGAAAGCTCTTTTTATACACACCATGGTAAATGTTTAGCTTAGGCACCAGCAACTACATTTCCTCTTGAAATGAGATCTGTGGCAGACACAATGGGACAAAAGGAGTACTTTTGCAAACCATAACGTTTATTTCGAAAACCATGTAATTAAATTTGCCTGATAGGAAGTAGCAGTTTGTCTACAATTTGGAAAATGGTTCAAGAAGTAATTTTTTATGCACTAGTAGCTAACAATGTTAAAGAACCAGTCACTACATTTTCACTTAATTGTTTTTCAGAGCACTGGAATAACCACAATTAAAATGTATGTTGTATTTATATATACCAAAAAAAAAATAATGTGGAACGCTCCCCTTATTTGCTGATTGGCTGATAAACAGACAGTCCCGCCCCAGACTCACGCAAGTGGTTAAGCTGTTACTGTGTTAAGATTGGCTGTGTTTCCCATGCAACAACGTATCTCGCACAGCTTGATGCGTCATTGGAGAAATTAACTAGCTAGTCACAACTGTTTCCTGAAATCGTAGTCACATGGTCACACATCTGTTGTTTCAGTATACTCTGTAAAAATGTTGTAAGTTAAATAACAAATTATTTTACAAGAAAATCCTATTTCAGTCTTTCTATATCAAAATTTCACATTTAATTCAATGCGTTACTTGCCATTTCTTTGTAATTATTTGTGAAACATTAATTTCTGAGTGAAAATTGTTTCTACACCAATTTTTTTCCAGTGTAGACTGTTGTTAATGACGTCATGTGCAGATGGTGGAGTAATAATTTATCATAATTAATGTTAAAATATTATAGTTAATTTATACAAAACAAAAGAAAGCCATTTTTTACTTTACACATTACATTCACGTTATGTTTTTAATCACATTTAAACACTTTACTCCCATATTCATTCAGGATAGGTTTGCACGACCTATTATTGCATCAATAATGATCAATCATGAACAATTACACTGAAAAATGCTCCATCACGCCACAATGACATCTTTCTACATCAGAAGATTTTTCAGAGATTGCATTCTAGGTTCAGCCATTGAATATCTGACTCTGAAGTTCAGTTCGTTGTCTTCTTCTGGTGATGTTTTGTTTAAACCAACCTTCCGCCACCTATTGGTGCACTTCCGCCACCTACTGGTCTAGAGTTATTAGGGCACATAGTGGGATTGGGGAAATCTATGTATTTTTTTTTTTTTTACGTCGTCACCAATCACCTGTACACGGTCACATTGCGCATATGCAGGGACTCCCAACACATTGAAGGCTCTAAAACTGTATTCATTGTTCTTTGCACCAGACAATGGAAACAGACTTTTAATCCAACAAACTAGATGCTCTTAAGTACTATTTACTAAAGTTGTTTAGTTTAACTATTGCATCCACCTGAAAGTTCACATAACACAGTGTAATTAAGTACATTCAACAAATTTGTAAAAATCAGTTATGTTTACTCGCTTTTCTTAAGTAGATTCAATGATTACTTTTCACAGTGTACACTGAGCACATACTGTAATACGCTGTGCATGACGTCACTGTTTTCACAAATTCACGTTTTTTGTAATTTACATAGAGATGATAACAGTATCATTTTCACAAACCTGCACTTTGAAACTCGTTTTCAAAAATGTGTGTTTTCAGGCCACCAAAACGTCATTGTTGTGTAGATGAAAGTCCAAAGCAATCAAAAGTCTTCCGTTTTTATTTAAGAACGATGTCTTGTAAATGCCTCTTCAGTTGGCCGTTTTCTCCACACTGGAGAAAGTTGCTGGTGTCCAACTAACTATTTTTGTTCCAGGTCATTTTATTTTATTTGATTCATTGTTCCCTCTTGCATCATAATTCAAAAATGTATAACACTAAAATGCTAAGACTGAAATGTATATATATATATATATATATATATATATATATATATATATA
>NW_015537979.1:349637-350549 GCF_001515605.1 Sinocyclocheilus anshuiensis | reverse complement strand
AAGTGTTGCATTTATAATTTTGTTCAGTGTATATATATATATATATATATATATATATATATATATATGTCAGACTCTGTTCCGTGTTTTGTGTGTGTTTTGTTCCCCATGTGTTTCCATGCCCATATTTGGTCCTTCCCGTTCCTGTCCTTATTTGTTCCAGGTGTCCCCTTTTCAGTTCTATTGATCCCAGATGTGTCTCGTCATCCCATTGTCATGTCATTTGTATAAATAGTGTTCCATGTTATCAGTTTACATCTGGTATTGTGAATGTCTGTATATGTCTACCTCCTTCTCAGCTACGTGTGTTTTCCTGGTTCCCTTGACATTATTAAAATCTTCTGTGTTGATGTACTCTTCGTCTCCTCGCTCCGCGCTCCAACACAGTAGCATCGTGACAATATATGGGTCAAAGACGAGAAAGGGTTTAAACATAAAAACAATACTGATTTAAATTGTTGCTTTTCAAAAAAAAAAAAATGTAAAAAGTTTTCTGTTTAATGTACGGTAATTGTATTTTTGTTTTAGTTTTTCTGAGCAAAAAATAAATATCATACATTTTCCCCTGATTTACAGAAGACACCCACTAAAATGTCATTCAGTGTAACAATCTTGTCAGGCATATTTCCAACAAAAAATAATTTATGACATATTAAAAAACTAATTACTTTTACCCCAAATACTAATTAGTTGTAATTTTTTTAAATTTGCCACTATCCTAGGTTTTGCCCATTTGTCAATAATAATTTTTTACTCATTTAAACCCCAATAAAATTTAATATGCTCACTTATTCTTTTATATATTTTAATATGTACAGGTCAGAATAAGCATGTTGTTTGAATTTTTACATAACTATAAGTGTTACACTGAATGACAATGGAACATTATTTCAACCAAATTTTGACATTTTA
>NW_015537979.1:311946-349464 GCF_001515605.1 Sinocyclocheilus anshuiensis | reverse complement strand
TACTTAATGTGATGAAAGATATAGAATGTTTTCTTAAAAATTACATTTTAAATCATGAATAAATATTAAATCACGTGAAGAAAATAAAGACATTTTGAGAATTTATTGCATGTTAGCATGCTTATTGTGCCTAAAAGCATGATCTATTTAAGTCTACATGTCATACTAATAAGAAGCTATGTTTCTAACCACAGGTCGAGAGCTGTAGTTCCAAACACACAAGTTTGCTGTTTGCAAAAGTTCGTTTTCAGGAAATGCAGAATCTATGTAGTTAGTAGTAATCAGAGTAGTTGAACTATGTTCGCAACAACGGAACTTGCGACCATTGTTGGCTAAAGATACTGTTGGGAAGCGAACCCCAGGTCGGGATATTCAAACAAACAGACCACAGTGTTTACACTTTTTAAGTAGTCAATTACCAATGGCTTATTTAAAGATGTCTCTGCATATTAAGCTAGGATATTAGAACATATTTTAACACTGAACAAAAATTACACACATCACCTGTGCAATGCTTCAACCTTCAGTATGCAGCTCCAATGAGGACAATTGGTTTATTCAAGGATTGATTTGTGCATTTGGTGTTTTTTTTTGGAAGAAACACCAGCATTTGCTACTTCAGTATTATTTAATTAATTACTTACGTAATACTTACGTATGTACACTTAAGTGTTTTTTTTTTTACTAAATAAGTATTCAGTAATACATAGCTCACAGAAAAATCGGAAACTCTTCTAATTTCTCTAAAAGCAATGGGTTGTTTTGGCTGCAGCACAATGTGAAAACAAATTAACTAATGTTCCCATAATTTCGTGTTGGCACTAAACACAAGGCTCAAAGCCATATCAAATCAACTGTTCAGTGTGGGAGTTGCACATTGCAACAGTGCTGATGTTTTAGATTTAATCAAGAAACGATTATATAATTCTAAAAGCAGTGCTAAATTCTGACCAAGACTTAGGGGACACAAATGTTGTACAATGCTCACTTACAGCCCTTGTCCACTCGCCTCCATCTGTTTAAATTGTTTGGAGGAAAGGCTCTAAATGATCTTAGCTGTCAGCCTATCCAGGAAGTCTTCAGGTTTGTTTGGGAAACATTTGGCTGTCCTGTGAGCTATTGGAGAGCTCACCTCAAGTGATTTCTCATGCCTGAGAGCTTTGACAAAGACAACAGCCTGTACAAGCATCACATCATGTGACAGAGCCAAAGAATGTGCCCTATACAAAAACAGCCAATATCACCTTTAAAATGAGCTTAAATTAACTAAATTCACTTTGATTCCTCTTTTAATAATTTCTGTCATTTCCCTGTCAAAAATAGAATGAAATAAAAAATAAAATAAAAGGCAAGTTCAATGAATCTAGATTTTTGCAGGAAATTTTTGAAAGAGTAGAAAGGTTGATTTTTACCACAATGCTCGCACATCCTAAACAAATTTCACGCTACTTCCTGTTCACTGTTGTACTGTCTACAAAACAGCAGCTGTGTTTAAAATACAATTTCACTGCTGTCCCAATGGCAGTTTTGTCTTCTGCCAAATTTACGACACACAGACATCCATGTGTATGTACTGTATGTATCTGTGGCCATATGTGTTTGTGCAACTCATCATTAACATAATAATGTTGGTATTCCATCTGGAGGCTGTAATGTTATTCTTCAACTCTTCAACAGAAATAAATACAATCACTCCTCAAATTCAGTGCAGCTTGTGGGCACATTTCTCCTGAGTTCTGTGTGCGGAAGTCTCATTTTCATGCGTATTCCCCAAAGATAATCGTGAAAGATTTACTTTATGCAATGTGTGATGGATGCTTCATCATGGTGCAGACACAGGTCAGGGCAATGCTTTTCTGTGGTATTTATATATATATGTATATATATATAATCAATAAAATAAATTATAAACTAAAACATATTTTATGCAGTGCAATAACAGTTACATGTATAATTAATATACATTATAATATACATTAAAATATATATATTATTCATTATTTATTCACTTTTATGATTTTTGAGACTGTATGTTGTTATTTTTCAGTAGAAGACAAAATGGAGAGATTTTGAAGAATCATAACAAGAATCATAACAGCTCATTTCCATATAACAACAGTCCACAATGGCTACATCTGTCAAGCTCAAATAAATAAAATAAATAAATAAATAAACAAATTATATAAATAAGTGTGTGTGTGTGTGTTTTAAGCTTGCCAGATTGTTATTAATAATATATAACTATTCCTATATTTTTACTTCATCAAGAATAAAGGGAAATCACAATTACAGTACATGTTTAGAGGAAAACAGGATGTGTGATATTTTGAAGACAAAAGTTGTAAAAGCACAGAGGTGACCGTTAGAAAAGCTGTGTTTAATTAAAAGTGTCACCATACACTTGTAATTGTCTATGTACATGTGTATATATATATATATATATATATATATATCTTCACAATTCACAATTTCATTTCAGAGTTCCTTTTAGTTAAAGGACTAATTAAAGGGATAGTTCACCCAAAAATTCAAAATTACACCACGATTTACCTTTTAATGTTTAGAGGGAATAAAAGTTGTTTTAGTATTTACTCATCCTCATGTCGTTCCCAACCTGTTGAAAAATAGGCATATGAACAATTTGAATAAAAATGTATTACAAATGTATTTCGCAGCTGTTCTTTGTCCCCCCATTCACTTACATTATATGAAGAAATATATTACTTTTGTCTCTCTCTTTCCACAAAAGAAAGGAAGTAATTGCATTAATGTGTGTAAATAATGACAGAACTTTGATTATTGGGTGAACTAAAAGCAATTCTGGTGTGTATCAGTCTCTGTTCTAGGAGACAACTGTGAGTTCAAAACGGCTGCGATGATTACCAAAGATAGAGAGGATTATATATCAGCAATCAGACGAGTTTACATTCACATAGTTTACCATAGTTTAGGAGTAAGATGAAGTTATTGTATGTGTGAAACGGTATACGCATTGCAAAATACATATTGCTGTTGCTACACACACTACACCATGCATTTGCAGCATTTAGTTAGGAGAGAGGCAATGTTCTGTGCCAACAGGAGTTCTGAAATGTAATTTGGTATTTGAATAACTCTGTGAAGTCTGTCAGACAAATGCTCAGCCATTTCTCATTCTCTCTATCTCATTCTCCCCGTTTCTCTGTCTTCCTCTCTCTCTCCTTTTGTCATCTGTTGATAAAAAGAGGCCATCTGTCTTTAGCAGTGCTTCATTATCTCTGATGTGTTGTCAGCACCTCAGAAGAGCTGTGCGCTTTCACAAAATACAATGTTGACTCTCACAACCAAATCTTTTAACAGGTTTCTAAACCTACTGACATGCATTCAGTAAGAAAATAAAAATGTGTCTGTTCTACCCTTGATGCTGTCACATACTTTATGTCAAAGTACAAAAGTGCAAATAGTGTAGAATGTTTTTGTATTTTTTTTTAACATTTACTTTAACTTTAATTTATGCATCCAAAAAAAGTCAGATTTGTGAGTCATAATCTCAGAATTCTGAATTGTGAGATAAAGTCACAATTACCTTTTTATTATTATTATTATTATTATTATTATTATTATTATTAGGCGAAACAGTACATGTAATGCTACACATTTCAAACGGCACATTTTTGTCACATGACCTTACTACATTCATTAATGGTGCCCAGTTATCATATTGGAAATATGTTATTACATGTTATGTAATGTGTGATATGAAGTTATTTTCAGTACAGTCCGTACTAATAATGAAAAAAAAAAGAAAGAAAGAAGAGAAAATTTGTAGCGGATTTATGTTGCATTTCATTCATCACACTGCAAATTGAAGATTAAGTTGAGTGCATTGCATTGTGGGACATTATCACACAATATCGTTGCTTAACAATTCGCCTACTTATACTGCGCCCTAAAAGTATGCACTCTTTTTTTAAAGAAAAAGTACATACTTTTGAGTATGTAGCAGAATAGTAGGCAAACTTTGAGACATATTACTTCATCATAATTAAGTGTTTAACAGACCGATCTGTTGCTTCATTATGTGCTGTCACAGTTTAAAATGCCCTGTCAATCATCTTGTCACAGATAACATCATCCACATTTCATTTCATTTCATTTCCTACCGTATTGGAGAGAAATGAAGAGGCGTGTTGATCTGCCGAGAACTCTCCTCATGTTTTTGCATAATAATGCTTTTAAAAGTTAATGACCAAACGTATCTTTAGAAAAGTTCACAATGTTGCTGCACATGAAATATATAATCCGGATAACATTAAATAAATATAAAAATAAAATAAAAAATTTCATCAGGTTAGATATTGATTATTTATCACTCAAACGCCTTCTCTCGCATATCCGCCATGTTTGTAGTTTTTAACACTTTTTATTCATGTTTGTAGTTCTAATCAAATCCTCATCCAACGCGCAATGGGTTATGGGCAGTAACTTTTAGAGAGCTGTTAATGCTGTTAGAGTCATAGGTAGATTCCACAGCATCTGGTTGTAAAAAACACCTAAATTTAAATTCTTGAAGAAACTGGATAAACATTCACAGGTAAGAATGTGTGGGTTTATGTTTTTAATATGTATTAATTTAATATGACATGTTTTTAAACTAAAGTACTATTTAAATGCCTTGTTATCTAACAGCTTCATCTTGTTGTATTGTGTTAGTTTAGGAAAAGCATCTTCTGAAGTCTGCTTAAGATATAAATATTCATACATGCTACTATAAGTACATTTGCAGACACACAGTGTTCTTGCTCTCGGATATTCACGGACCGGCTTTGACATTCCAATATGGCGGACGGCTTACGTATAGCGGTCCATAGAAACAGCCGCTAATAGGGGATCTAGCTGTACATATCTATGGTTAGAGTGTGAACGGATCTGCACTTCGAATTTCTACCCTCTACCTTTTCTAGTAAACCATCCGGGTACCTTTGGAATACTCATTTCAACATACTACGATTTCGAATTTTCGAATTTCAAATTTAATTCCATGTGTTACTTGTCAATTCTTTAAAATAATTTGTGAAATTTACTAGCAATTTCTGAGTGAAAATCGTTTGTACACCAATTTTTTTCCAGTGTACTAGCATACTATTTTTGCATAGTACCATGCTAGCATACATGGAAGAACGTTTATCATCTGAGTGGGCATGAACACAATCCAATTGTTATATGGTATTTTACATACAAACAGATACATCAAAGTGTTGCTAAAATAAACTGACACATTATTGTGAGAACTATGATGTCAAAATACTTAAACGTTAATTAGCACAAACTTTACGCTCGTTAAAAAATAATGAATTGAAAAATGTCTGCTTCAGCATTGCTGCTCATTAATGGAGATTGATTCGCGCATAGTACATTTAAGAGCCTTTTTTTATGAGGCTCATTTGTGGCTTTCCCCATGTCATTAAGCATAAATTAAAACTCATATGAAAACATGCCGTTATTGTAGTTAAGTGGGAGGGAAAGGATTCAGGAATTCCTGTTAAAGGCGAGCTGACATGGAAAGTGGATATTTTAGGCCCTTTAAAGGGATAGTTCACCCAAAAATGAAAATTTATGTTTATCTGCTTACCCCCAGGGCATCCAAGATGTAGGTGACTTGGCTTCTTCAGCAGAACACAAACGAAGATTTTTAACTCAAACCGTTGCAGTCTGTCAGTCATATAATGGAAGTGAATGGAAATCACGGCTTTGAGAGTAAAAAAAAAACATACACAAACAAAACCAAATTAAACCCTGCGGCTCGTGATGATACATTGATGTGTAAAGACACGAAATGATTGGTCTGTGCAAGAAACTGAACAGTATTTATATTGTTTTTTACCTCTGATCCATCGCAATGTCCGAACTGTCCTGAGCGCGTCCTTAGTGCGTTTGCTTCTTCTTCTTTAGCCGGCGCGTGACGCGTCTTCTTCTTCTTCTTCCTTTACGGCAGATCGTAGACTTATGAGTGCATTACCGCCACCTCTCTCTCAAATGGACCATTGAAACTCTATCTACAATCTCAATTAAGGGTGTCAATGGTCCATCTGAGAGAGAGGTGGCGGTAATGCACTTATAAGTCTGCGATCCGCCGTAAAGCAAGCAAGAAGAAGAAGACGCATCACGCGCCGGCTGTTGAGAACGCGCTCAGGACAGTTGGACATTACAGTGAATCAGAGGTAAAAAACAATATAAATACTGTTCAGTTTCTTGCACAGATCGATCGTTTCGTGTCTTTACACATCAATGTATCATCACGAGCCGCAGGGTTTAATTTGGTTTTGTTTGTGTATGTTTTTTTGACTCTCAAAGCCGTGATTCCCATTCACTTCCATTATATGACTGACAGACTGCAACGGTTTGAGTTAAAAATCTTCGTTTGTGTTCTGCTGAAGAAACAAAGTCAGCTACATCTTGGATGCCCTGGGGGTAAGCAGATAAACATCACATTTTCATTTTTGGGTGAACTATCCCTTTAACTAGTTAACATTTGTCTTACTTTTTTTTTTTTTTTTAGCTTTAGTTTGCCTTCACATTAAATAAAAAATGTAAAAGAAGTTGCTTAATAAAAACAGCATGCATAATAATTATATATTTTTTTTTAATTAGACAAAGCACCACGTGTTTGGATTTTGAATGATTTTTTTGTGTTTATTCACAGTGAAAATTAAGTAAATATCTGCTTTTCAATGTGCAGATAAGCTTCCCTCTCAGCTTTCCCTCCTTTTTTTTCCTCTACAGGAAGGTAGACCATGATGTCTTGTGTTACTTTTACCATTAAAATAAACAGAATGGATAACAACCACAAACCTCAAGCCACTGTAATCTCTCAGAAAAACCCTCCTGTCATCACCAATTTGTTTCAGGTACCAGCCTGTATCCGAGCCTGTGTTTCACGGTCATGTGATAAATGTTAGACGTTATGAAGGTCTGTGAGTGAAGAAAAAGTGCGTTGTGAGCTGCGCAGGATGGGGGTCTTCAGTAAACCATTTTGACCCTCAGTGGCTGCGCTGCACGGTGTGTTTATAAAGGTTTCGCCAAAGGGAGTTCAGAGCTAATTTATGTAGCATTCAAAAACAAAGTGTACTCAGCGCCACAGGACTAGAGGGCTAGTGGTTGTGTATCAGTTTGATGAGTGTGTGTTTATACATGCCGCACATGTGCTGGTGAGGAGCTCCGTGGCCCTTCATGGAGATTTCTGTACAGGAGAGCAGCAGCTCCATAGCTTTCCAAATAACAATCAAAACATTTTATAATCAGGTTACTTAAAATGTGTCGGGGTCAAAAGTTTAGGTCAGAGTCCAAATGTTTCTTCGTGACAAAGGTTATGAGAGAACATGGTTAATATTTTCAACTCTTTTAAAGCACTTTTTTATTCAAAAAAAAAAAAAGAGTATTTTAACATTTATAATTGGAAGTACAAAAAGAAGTACACTTAAGCATACTTCTAAAAAGGGCACTTATTATGGAAATAATATACTTTAAAATAATATAATATACTGACCTGAATGTTTTCAGACACTTAATTGCATGTTATTTACAATTAAATTAAAAAAAATTATTTTAGTTTAAATTTGTTGAATGGAATTAGTTGAGTTTTAAGTAAAACTCGCTTAAGTATATGTCATTTCATAATTACTTCTATTGTCGTAAATATACTTTATTGTAATTTCTGTCATTTCTTGTTTGAATTGTACAATGTCATTTAAATATATTTGTAATTACCCATTTGTAATAATGAAGTTGCAATTTAGTACATTTAGTGGCCCTTTTATTTCATTAATATTATATTATTTGCAAGTACAGTTTTTTTAAATACACTTTTAAGTTTTGAAGTTCACTACAAGTACACATTGAGTACAATTAAGCACACTTCTTTTTCACTTCACTGTAAGTGCCTCACTATGACCCAGATTTTTTATTTGTTTTTATTTATTTTAAGGAGGGACCAGTAGAAATTAATTTAGTGGTTGAGCTTCACTTGTAATGAACCTGGAATATTCCTTAACAGGTGTGATTTAAAACCTTGCAGTGAATTCTCAAACACAAAGAGCAGCCCACACAATGTGTTTACAACATGCTGATAAACAAGATTTTTAATATTAATATTATTGTTAATGTTATCCCAACACTACAAACTACATTAAATTGTCTTGTTTTATGATTTAGATAGTTATGAAAATGCTAGCGTTCATTCATGGTGTAATCCAGATGCCAGGCAGCACATTACTGGAGGCATTCCCTTCTCCGTGTGTGACAAACGTGTAAGTGAATGCACAGTGTTAGGTTAGGATAGGTTAGGTTAGGTTAGGTTAGGTTAGGTGGCATCTGGGCAGTATCATGCATGGGAGAGCTGCCCCAGACGCTAACAACGGGTGTGGCCTCGATTTCATATCTTATCCTCAGCTGCAAAACATATACAGCCGAACATATACACAGCAAGATTCATGCATGGCTTTATTGTTTTTAAGCTCTGGTTCCGTCCTGTTTGTTTGCTTGAGAGTTTAGTCTATGCCTTGCTGCCATGTGCAGAGCTGCAGTGACAATGAATGCCTGTATTTACTCCCAGATGTGTGGATGAAATGTTAGTGCAGGTTTGCCCTCTAGTGGTGAATGGAAATAAGGCACTTTTTATATCTGTGTTTTACTAACCGTTTCAATTACATCTTTAAGGGAAAGCAAAGTTTATGCTAAAAGAAGATTTATCATAACACACAATCAAAGTGTCTTAATGTTTCAAATGACTTTTGTGAAAATGTCAAAATATGGGTGAAATAATGCTCCGTCATCATTCAGCGTAACAGATACGTATATTTATGTAAACATGTAACAACATAATTATTCTGACCTGTACTTAATAAAATAGGCTATATAAAAGAATAAATTATCATACTAAATTGTATTATATTGTAATTGATTAAAAACTTCTTGCTGACAAACCGGTAAAACCTAGTGGTTTGAAAGATAGTGGCAAAGATTGTTAAAGATTTAAAATGACAAGTAATGAGTTTATAATAATAATAATCAGAAATGTTTCTTGAGCAGCAAATCAGCATATTATAGTGATTTCTGAAGGATCACGTGACACTGAAGACTGGAGTAATGATGCTGAAAATTCAGCTTTGATCACAGCAATAAATTACATTTTACAATAGAAAACAACTATTTTAATTTGTAATAATATTTCACAGTATTACTACTGTAATTTTACACAGTATTTTACTGTATTTTTGACAAATGTTAGATTGTATGGTGAGCATAAGAAAAGTCTTAATGTCAAAAACATAAACATATATATGCAAATTATATCTGAAAGTCCACATATACATATGTATATTTTGTTATTATTATATTATATTATATTATATTATATTATATTATATTATATTATATTATATTATATTATATTATATTATATTATATTATATTATATTATATTATATTATATTATATTATATTATATTATATTATATTATATTATATTATATTATATTATATTATATTATATTATATTATATTATATTATATTATATTATATTATATTATATTATATTATATTATATTATATTATATTATATTATATTATATTATATTATTACCTATTTTTTGGAGGATGCTTGGGTATTTTTTATGGATAAAAACAAGCATCGTTATTTATTTATTTATTTTATTTTATTATTATTATTTATTTTTTTTTAAATGGCCTGTTTTCGTTTTACACACACGTACACATCATGCGTGATCAGCTGAAAGCCACGGCATACAGATTGCAGACCATCTGCTCACTATTCTCTGAAAGTTAAGGGTTGCATTTTAAGACCACGCTTAAAACTGTGAAAACTGCATTTCATGTCCAACCATCAAACCCTTATGAACAATGCATGAGAGCATAGATGTTGTTGAGTGCATCTTGATCAATATCACTATTGTTGCACAATAAACATTATTAATTTGCCTACAAGGAGGCCTACGAGACTATGCCAGCACAGACTTGGCATTACGCCTGTTCATTGGCTCTACCTTATAAACAGAGTGGCAGTGTTTGGAAACAGGCTTGTCTCTCTGTTTCACACTGTACTGGATTTTACAGTAAATGTGATCATAGGCACTGGGTGAGCAGGATCGTGCTGCGACTGTCTCTAAAGAATTATTTTACAAATATTGACTTTAAATCAACCCGTTTACTTGGCTCCTTTTGTCACAATAGATTTTGTACGAATGTTTCTTATTCATGGTGTAAATATGGAAGAGGTTGTTGTTTGCAGGTACTAGAACTAAATTGCTTTGGATTGCTTTTGGAAAGGATGTTTTGCTTATAAGCTGTGCAGGTAATATTAATCATAATCCAATTTAGATTGCATAACAAATTTAGATGTTATTTATTGTTGGTGATGCAATAATAAGGTCTGTTGGTTACTGAGCTCTCTTTTAAATGAATTCCTTGTTTATTTCCCACTATATTAAAGCTTCAATATGTGGCATTTTTGATACAATTAAGAAAGCTCAGCCTGATGGATGGTTTCTAATGAAACACGTTCTAGTGTGTGGTTTAGATGGGGCAGAGGTCTCATTATGAAGTGTCAAATATCACACGTTTAATGGAATGTCGTCACGTTAGGTGGTTAAACGTTGCAGGCAGCTGAAGTGACTCATGGTCTGGGTGAGCATAGAGCGTAACCCTGACCTTTCTGTGGTTTCAGAAGTATTTTTGTCCCATTCAATTTGTCCATTTTTATAAAAAAAAAAAAAACCACTCAGCTCAGAGGTGCTTCACAATATTACAAGCTTAATTTAAAGCATATAAAAAAGTTAAGCAGTACAAGACTTAGCATTGCAAATTAACTTAAATTAAAAAAGTATGATTTTAAATTCATTTATAACAATATACAAAAATATCAACACACAGTCTTTTAAGAGCCTTGACTTACTCCATTAATATAATTAACAGTGCTTTGTGGAGTATTGTAGTTCTTCACCAGCAATTTTGCACTTCAACTTTAAAACTTAAAAATGTTCTATTTATTTGCTTATATATTTAAGTAACTAAAACGTCTAACTTCTGAAGCACGTAGAAACGTTAACCAACCTCCATTTTTCACGAAAGGTTTAAACACTACATTATCGTTACAAAACAATTTCTCTGAGAAGAGTACATTTCTGTTGTTGCGCAGTGTTAATCAGAATCCACTCACTGCTCAAAACACCAGAGTTTTGTTCAGTGCTGAGTTCTGCAAGCTCACGAATCCTCTCATTATAACAAGCTCCTATAAACTCCTATCATAAACTCCTAATTTGCTGCTTATTAATAGTTAGTAAGGTATTTGTTACGTTTAGGTATGTTGTAGGATTACGGGATCTAAAATACGGTCATGCAGAATAAGGTATTAATATGTGCTTTATAAGTACTAATAAACAGCCAATATGCTAGTAATATGCATGCTAATAAACAACTAGTTAATAGTGAGGTCCTTAAAATAAAGTGTTACCAAATATTTCCTGATTTTGATCTATTTCGTCAACAAAAATAAAGTGTAAAGTATAATTTCAGTTATTTAAATCATTTAATATTCAAAATTGTATATTTAAAACATTAATTTCAACATGAATTTATGAACTTAACTGCACTCATGCCACCTCTGAGCCTCATTAAACATCATAATACACCTGCATGCCACTTTTGTGTTCTTCTCTGTAGTGCAAATGAATTTTGTTAATACTGATTTCATTTGATTGGCAACTTATTCTTCTTATTCTACTTGTTCTTTATCTGTTGTTTTAATTGGAAATTTTGAAAAAGCGTATAAATGCAAATTTTTGAATTTGACACAAAAGATGACATATTTTTAATAAAGTTAGAAAAAATGCCATTACAAATGTAAAAAAAACATTTTAAAAAAATGCCCCTGTAAATCACTTTAAGGAGTCAAACATCACCTCGTAATGGGAAGGCTAATTTTTGTTATTGATCAGAAGGTGCTCCTAAAAAGAAATGTGTAGAGCCTTTTATTTTTATGTTTGCAGCTTTGAAGATTACATTCAGCCCACTGAATGCATATACTTGAATGTTAAAGAGCCATGGTATGTGTGTGTTTTACAGAAAGCAGCAGACACACAGGCCAGTCCTGATGGCAGGCGCTTGGGGGTCAGCCTGCACTGGACTCTGGCTCTAGCAGCCCACTGGGCCCTCACTTCAACTCTGAACACTTCACAGGTCAGTGAGCAGAGATATGTACTGTATACACTCACACACTGGTATGGAATGCATGTTTGAGTCAATATTTTTTATTATTATTAATTTAAATTAATAATATTATTCAGCAAGCATGCATAAAATTGTTCAAAACTGACAGTAGAGACCTTTCAAGACAATCGCAATTTTTAACTATTTTATGTTTTGGCAAATTAAATGAGTTTATAAAATTCCGTAAGTGAAATTCATAAGTTTTTGAATGATCTGCCCCACTGATGGTTATGTTTATGGGTGGGGTTAGGGGTAGACGTTCATTATAAAAGTACATTTACATGACAACAATGTACTGAAAACAGAAATGTTTTTCCTTCATGCTTTTTTTTTAAGTTTTGCATACTGTACAGCCGATAATGTTGTCAAAGTGATTTCCATTCACAAGGATCCGCGAAATTGACAAAAACTGCTGTATGATTCATGCCAGGCCAGTAGTTGGCGATGTCACTTTATACAGAAACACTACGCACCTGCGCACATCTCTATAGAATACGCTGATGTTACCATTTTCACAAATTTGCAATTTTGTCATTTACACAGAGATGATAACGGTATCTTTTTTATAAACTTGCACTTTGAAATCCGTTTTCGAAAGCTTGCATTTTCAGGCCCCCAAAACACTATCATTAGCTCAAAACAGTGTTGTGCAAACACCCCCCGAAACAACATATGTTTCGATAGATTCAAATCATTCAAATTTATACAAAATTGACTTCGTAAAATAGTTAATTTTCCCATTCAATTGGTTTGGACTTTTACATTATTAGAAACATCTGTTTTAAATAAATGTTGTTCTTTTGAAGTTTAGATATTAATAATAAGAAATTTCTTAAGTAGCCTAACAAATCAGAATATTAGAATGATATCTGAAGGATCATGTGACACTGAAGACTGGAGTAATGATGCTGAAAATTCAGCTTTGATCACAGAAATAAAATATAGTCAAATAGAAAACAGTTATTTTAATTTGTACTAATATTTCATAATTTTACTGTTTTTGAACGGTAGTGTAAATGTAATTAAAAGTCATTTCATTTTAATTTAATTCAACCTAAATAAATGTCTTGATTTAAATATGTCAATTATTTTTGTTTCGTAATAGTCATTAAAATAATCTCAACATTAAAAAAAAAATGCTTAATTTTCTTTATTTAAATTTTTTTTATTTTTTTCCTTAAGATTTTTGGGTGAAATATGCCCTGGACAGGTTTTCGAAAGCTTTCGTTAAATTCATACAGATGTCAGATTCTTCATGCATAGCTCAGTAATATCTTCCATATGAGCAGTTCTTTATTCCTGCTGCGATTTTAAACAGCCAGGCCACCTTACTGACAGAAAGCAAACTGTTTCTAAAAATTTGAGAGATGCTCATGTTGTTGATTGTCTTAAATGTCTCTTTGCTAGCAGGACGAGTGCCCATGAGGTCGTTGACGCTGGTCCTGCTCGTCCTGATCAGCGTCCAGGCTGCACTCATCATGGGAGGCCACACCCAGCCGCAGGGGCCAGCCAATCAGCACGCAGCAGCGCATCACTCACCTAGGCCTCGCGGCCAATCCAAGCAGGACTCACACTACGACGACCTAATCCCCAACGTGGACCCCAAACTCTTCAACAAGCGCCGTTACCATTCACCTCGCGTACTGTTTAGCGACGTGGTACCTATGGAAAATGATACAGGGAGCCCCAGGCGCCCGCGTGTCCGGCGGAAGGCGAACGACTTCTTGCATCGTGGTGAGTATTCAGTGTGCGACAGCGAAGAGCACTGGGTTGGCAACCTGACCCGTGCCACAGACTTAGCAGGCAATGAAGTCACGGTGCTGCCACACGTTCGCATCAACAACGTCGTAAAGAAGCAGCTGTTCTACGAGACCACATGCCGTGTGTCGAAGCCCATCGGGGCCCCCAAGCCGGGTCAAGGAGCCAGTGGCGTTAAAGCTGGAACCTCTAGCTGTCGTGGGATCGACAACAAGCACTGGAACTCTTATTGCACCAACACGCACACCTACGTGCGGGCGCTAACGTCCTACAAAAACCAGATCGCCTGGAGGTTCATCCGAATCAACGCCGCTTGCGTGTGCGTCCTCAGCCGCAACTCATGGAGGCATTGACTGACTTATTGACTGGTGTCTCAGCCAATCCACTGCAGCCTCCTGTCATAAGCCCCGTCCATCCATTATTAATAATAACAGCCGTACTGCCAACGTCGGTGATCCTAGACTCCGCCCCTTTTCTGATCTCTTTATGACATCACAACCCAGTCCCCTCCTACCCTACCTCACTCTGTAAATTATTGGTCGTTTAAGTTATGAGGACTGCATGACATATTTATATAGTTTATACAGTCAGAATATATATATATATATATATATATATGTGTGTGTGTGTGTGTGTGTGTATACAGTACACATAAAGCAAGTTTTTGTTGTGTTGTTGATGCTCTTATTTATTAAACACCTCACTTCAGTACGTCAATGCAAGACTGCTTCTGTTGTAATTTCATTCAGTATTCTCATTAAAACTTACTTTCCACAAAAGCAGTTAATTTAGTGCAAATAACCAACCCGATCTCATGGGAAACGTGACTATTTTATGATTTTGTATTAATTCGTACGACAAAAGCAAGCATGAAGGTCCAACTCTAAACATAACCGTCAGTGGGGCGTAAGCAGATCGTACGAAGATGTAGAAATGAGATTGAGTTGTGTACAAATTACGAGCTACGAACTACCATAAGACTGTGTTGGAAGAACTGCATACAGAGCTGCATTTAACCTTCCTTTTGTGGATAATTTCTCTCACACTTTAAAAAGTTACGAAAATGTAAACTTTAGGTACATATAAATACGTTTAAAGTAATAAAATGTACATTTGAGGTACTTATATCAGAGGTATAAGTAGCATTTAGGGGTAAATAAATGTACAAAGATGTACCTTATAGCTTTCGTACCTTAACGTATTGCTCCAGAGACAAGTCTGCTATTTATTTTCAGTTTTCATCAACTTTATACCTTTATAAGATCAAAGTTTGAAAATAACCCCCTGATGGAGTGTTTTACAAGTAGGACACTTTTTTAAGGTGTGGAAAGAGTTGATGATTTTATCAACGCAATTTAGATCCATTGCTAGTAGCAAATGGCAATGTACTTCACATCGTGGCTGCATCACCACCTCGGGTGTGCATTATTTTCTAATAATTCAACGGCCCGTTGTCAATTATTCTGCTTATACTACGGTTACCACACCTCACATTCAAGTTCACGTTAACCATACTTCAAAGACTTATGAAATTGCATATAAAGATGTACTAAAGTCCTACTTAATTGGGTCCAAAAAAAAACAAAAAACACACACACACTCAACTAAAAGTGTACTTTTTCACAAGGGTCTAGTTTGAACCAGGAATTAAATTCCAGAAATTCTTGTTTCCTCTACATTCTTGCAATTCACCATGCAACTCATCCAGGGTGTCAGTATTTGTTAGCTTTAGCCGTTAGCCCCTACCAAAGCTAATCGGTTGCATTGCACTGATAGCAGAATCCAGGTCGCATACTTCCAGAACTGTTTGTGCTAGCCAAGAAACAATTGAGATGAATGAGAATGCTAACAGGTAGCCTTCTAAGTACTTTAAACCCTAGTTACATTTAAACAGCTGAGCTAAAACGTTAATGCTATTCATTTGAGAAGTACTGGTAATGCAAATCTAGTAATGGAATATGAAATATTTAATGTCTCATTTGGAAAACTATTACAGATGCCATGTAAGCATATCAGCTTTTGGTAATGTCCTTTTTTAAAGCTGACCTAGCAAGACATCATCTCATCTATTGTAGCATTTGATCCAATGTAAATGAAAGAGAGTTGCCGTTTATAATGCATAGCAACAACTTTTTTTCTTGTTCAGTGTCGACAGATGTGTATCATAAGTTCATCCACTGATGTAGAGTTGGCACTCAACAAAAGCATCTCCCTGTCTGTTTCCCGCTCAGTGATGGATATATTGTCTGGAACCGGCTACTAAGGGACTAGCTGGGATTCCTCGAGTTCTGTCCTTTCCAGTCCATGTTGGATCATAAAAAAGAGCTCAAATAAATGCAACTAAACTTGCACTCATAGTGCAATCATCCGTGTTAGGTGACCTGGAACGTCTAGCAGACATTTCAGGCTAGAATCTCACTCTGGGATCTCGGGTCGCCTCCAGAAGATAAACAATGGGAAAGACAGATCGGCATTAGTAAGTGCAACTAAAGCCATGAAGGAGACCATGTGTAAAGCACAGCAGCTGTCTTGCCGGTGGTGAGGTGCACGCTGCACGGCATCTGGGATCTTGTACGGGCATCGTGAATTAATGAAGTGCCTGGCAGCAGTTCCTGAGAGAGTGTCCTGACTGAACCTCTGTCCGTGCAAGAGGGTGTTTTTGTCTTCTGGTTACAGAGTTCAGACAGAGACAGAAGACCATGGGAGAGAATATGTGTGTGTGGGGCAGGTGACCAAATGTCCCCTAATGATTATAAAACATGAAATCACCTACATTGTGGGACCATCCAATAGTGTGCTTGATAAAATCTCTCAGTTAAAATCTAAAAATGCCAAAAGGTTTATACATGGCATAATGTTTTTCCATAATTTTGCCAGATTATTAACACAATCAGTTGATTCAACATTGCTAGTTAATTAATCAGCTGATGTTATTCAATGTTAAATGCTTTTTAATTGTATCGTCCAAATGTTTGGGGTTGGTATGATATATACAGTATATATATATAAGCTTTATTTTATTTCAGTTTTAATTTTAGAAATTTTACAACTTAAATTAGAAATGCTGCCTTGGCAACCAACTGAAATAAAATATGTTGAAGTGATAAATGAAGTTTAAATTGAAAACTTAAATTGAAACACAAATAAAGCTAAATAGAAACATTTAAAAAAATTAATGACAAAAGCACAAAACAAAATTACGAAAATGTACATTAAACATTTAACAAAAACATACTTTTTTTTTTTGTTTTTTTTTTTTTTTGTTTTTGAAAGTTTAATGCTCACCAATGCTGCATATATTTGTTAAAAATACAGTAAAGCACAGTAATATTGTGAAATCTTTTTTTAACCATTTAAAATAACATTTTCTTATGTGAATATATTTTAAACTATGTAATTTATTCGTGATCAAAGCTGAATTTTCAGCATCATTGCTCCAGTCTTCAGTGTCACATGATCCTTCAGAAATCTGATATTATTTTTTCATTCAATTTCATTTTTGATCAATTTATTGTGTCCTTACTGAATGCATGTATTTCTTACAAAAAAAAAAAAAAAAATTACTGAGTCCAAACTTTTAAATGGTAATGTGTGTGTGCATGTATATACAACATAATTATACAAAAAAGCATCTAATATTAACTATAAAACTAACAACAATGAATTAACGGATAATAGCAATGAATTCTCCTTTCAGACGAATACAGTCGGAGTTATATTAAAAACATGTCCTGGACCGGAGCTCACGCTATGCCTATGTCCTACGTCATCCGCTGGAACGCCACATACGACAGTAAGCGGAAGCTAGAGATCACGGTTTATAACGTTTTAAATATGAATATTCTTCTTACACAAACGCATCGCTTCACTTCAGAAGGCCTTTATTATCAACCCACCTTATTAACTAAAAGAACCTTATTGTAAAGTGTTACCAATAAGTTATATACATTTATAAAATGAGTTTTGCAAACAATAAGTATTATTTAATATATGCATGTGCAACAGAAAGCTACTGAACTTGAGGGCATGCTGGCACAAAGTCCTCTTGCACACAAGTAGTAAATAGCTGCAGATACTGTAAGTACAAGCAAAGCACCTTTCCAGCTTCTTATGTAGGTGTCAATGTCATTATAACTGGATTAAAGCCATTAAAAGCAAACTCACTGAAGTGCACCTTAGATGTAATTGATAACGTGCCGTACGAGTTCAAAATGAGTGGTTGAACTGGAAAGACTGTTGCAGCTGCAGAGGCCGCTGTCAGAGTTTCAGTGTCACACGCAACAATAGCAGGTATTAGATAACATAAAGGCTGCCGAAAACACATGTGCCAGTCTCATTTTCTTTTCCTGTGAATATTGTTAAACTAGAATTATGTCATGCCAAGACTTGTCTTTGATATAAGAATATCTGACAGACATTCCTTGTGATGCCTCAAGCGTGGGTAACTTTAACAAGTTTGTTACAGTCGTGTACAGGTTTGGGTAAGCAGTTGGTTACATAATAATATGTGACTATATCCTATAGTTTTCCATCATCAAAAGTGCCATTGTCTTGAATGTCAGCAGAAACAGTTTAGACTTAAAATGTTTAACAATGCTTATCATAAGGAAAGTAAACTGCTTTCGCTGCTCAGTGTTCGTTGATCAGAGTTTGAAGTCTATGATTCCATGTAAATAGAGTAAGTGCACCATCTTGTGTTCAAACGTATGAAGTCTCTAAAGTGAAAAAAAGTGAAAGTGATGTGACATGTGGCCAAGTATGGTGACCCATACTCGGAATTAGTGCTCTGCATTTATCCCATCCAAAGTGCACACACACAGCAGTGAACACACACACACCGTGAACACACACCCGGAGTGGACAGCCTGTGGTGCAGCACCTGGGGAGCGGTTGGTGGTTCGGTGCCTTGCTCAAGGGCACCTCAGTCGTGGTATTGAAGGTGGGAGGGAGCGCTGTACATTCCCTCCCCCCACCTACAACCCCTGCCGGTACGAGACTCGAACCCGCAACCTTTGGGTTAGGAGTTCGACTCTCTAACCATTAGGCCACGATGTCAAATGTCAAATGACAGATCAAGCTTACAACGTGTTAAATTACTTCCAACAATTCAAAAGAAAATTATTCAATTTTACAACAAAAGAAAAAATAAGCCTTTTTTGCTCATCATTTTCAGGTCAATTAAGCATATTTTATATAAATAAAATAATAAAATATTTAATTATTTATTAAATGTTAATAATTCAATATTTTATGTAATTATTTTATAATAATAACACTTAAAAATAGACCAGAAAACCATATTGGCTGCTCGCGTAAAACAACATATTCCTGATCCAACAAATCCATCTCTCTTTGTACCACTTTCTCTAATATGTCAGCTAATTAAACGTAATTCAGTTGTATTTTGGGCATATCTACTATCAATTTAACTTTACTATTTTAAAAGTACTTAACTATAACCCATCTCAACAGTCACTGAGGAGTTTTTTTGTTAATCTTCTTTGTTAATAAAAGAAGCTATCAACCCATTTATTTAATTGATAAATTAATAGAGATTATATTCTTCCAGTCTTACTTTCATGTGTAAATATTTTCAGTATTTGTGGGTGAACTCTCCTTGTAAAGGAGAGAAGTGTTTGTTAAAAACGGTCCAGTCAGAATTTTCTTATATTTGTTGATCTGATCCTAAATATAAAGGTCTTCACTCACAGTTCAAGCAGTTCTCTCCAAATGAGAGTTCACTGGTAATACAGGACAGATAATGTTACTGATTTGTTACTGATTTGTTCCTGAAATGTTTAATTAGGTTTAGCTTCCATTACCAAAATGTTAGGAATTAAAATCTGCTGCTGTGATACATTTGGTTTGAAACTAATGCTGAAGGGAACAGTAGCAGACATTGGACCCCTGAGGGCCACCCAGGAGAAATGTTGTCTACAAAAAGGATGGCACAAAATAACACACACACACGCACACAGCGGCACATCATTACGTGATTATCTTATTTCAAGTCTCTTGAGGTTAACAGCACATCTGCTCATATCGTTCTGTTGTCCCACAAGAGACAAGTGCCTCCTTAGAGAAACATGCAAACGTTCTTCAGAGTGAGAGGCAACATAGAAAATATATACTAGTATTCTGACTTCAAATTCACTTCATCTTGCACAAATTAGCACATAGAGATTATGTAATCGGTCAATGAATCTGACAAAATTTCTTCCCATGACCCCCATTTACACCCAGTGTATTCTAGACTCTTCTGTTACAGAAATAAAGGCGCGACTCTCAAAGGACGGCGCTCAACTGTTGCCCTCTGTCTTCCCTCTCTCTCTCTCTCTCTCTCTCTCTCTCTCTCCCTCTCACTGCGGTTGCCAGGATATGGATATGGCTTTTCTGTTGCCAGGATACAGCCCCATCATCCTCTGGGATAAGTGCTCTCAAAGGAAGTAAGTAGACTTCTCTGGGACCTACATAACAACGGTTTAACAGTGGGTCCTTGAGTGCTCAATGTTTTTAGGAGATATCTTGTGTTTTTAAAATGTAGCCTACTGAATCTTTATATTCTTTAGCCAGATGCCACACTGACCTTCAGATTATTGGGACGGGGGCTAAGATGAATTTGAGAATTAATATTCATCCTCTAAATGAAATTACATATTAATAAAGCAATCAATGAGTTGTGGTCCTTTATTAGCAGGACTGTGAATATTTTGGCGAAATTTCGGGGACAAAATGGGTCCATTGTCTTTACAGTAGTGTACACTCTAAAAAATGCTGGGTTAAATATAACCCAGCGCTGGGTTAAAAAGGGACAAACCCAGCTATTGGGTTGTTTTGACCCAGCGGTTGGGTTGTTTTGAACCCAACCGCTGGGTCAAAACAACCCAACCGCAGGGTCAAAACAACCCAACCGAAGGGTCAAAACAACCCAACCGCAGGGTCAAAACAACCCAACCGAAGGGTCAAAACAACCCAACCGCAGGGTCAAAACAACCCAACCGAAGGGTCAAAACAACCCAACCGCAGGGTCAAAACAACCCAACCGAAGGGTCAAAACAACCCAACCGCAGGGTCAAAACAACCCAACCGAAGGGTCAAAACAACCCAACCGCAGGGTCAAAACAACCCAACCGAAGGGTCAAAACAACCCAACCGCAGGGTCAAAACAACCCAACCGAAGGGTCAAAACAACCCAACCGCAGGGTCAAAACAACCCAACCGAAGGGTCAAAACAACCCAACCGCAGGGTCAAAACAACCCAACCGAAGGGTCAAAACAACCCAACCGCAGGGTCAAAACAACCCAACCGAAGGGTCAAAACAACCCAACCGCAGGGTCAAAACAACCCAACCGAAGGGTCAAAACAACCCAACCGCAGGGTCAAAACAACCCAACCGAAGGGTCAAAACAACCCAACCGCAGGGTCAAAACAACCCAACCGAAGGGTCAAAACAACCCAACCGCAGGGTCAAAACAACCCAACCGAAGGGTCAAAACAACCCAACCGCAGGGTCAAAACAACCCAACCGAAGGGTCAAAACAACCCAACCGCAGGGTCAAAACAACCCAACCGAAGGGTCAAAACAACCCAACCGCAGGGTCAAAACAACCCAACCGAAGGGTCAAAACAACCCAACCGCAGGGTCAAAACAACCCAACCGAAGGGTCAAAACAACCCAACCGCAGGGTCAAAACAACCCAACCGAAGGGTCAAAACAACCCAACCGCAGGGTCAAAACAACCCAACCGAAGGGTCAAAACAACCCAACCGCAGGGTCAAAACAACCCAACCGAAGGGTCAAAACAACCCAACCGCAGGGTCAAAACAACCCAATAGCTGGGTCAAAACAACCCAACCGCTGGGTCAAAACAACCCAATAGCTGGGTTTGTCCCTTTTTAACCCAGCGCTGGGTTATATTTAACCCAGCATTTTTTAGAGTGTAGCGATGCGTGCCATGAAGCATACCTCGCACAAAGTCACTTTAAAAACAAGCACTTTTTTGTTGGTCACCGTTCGCCCTCACGTGTTTGTTCGGATTTCTATTCACAGGACTGTATTTCGCCCACGAAATTTCTCCGAACAACTGTAAATGTGACCGCACCTCAAGCCTTCCTTACTAATTTAAAAATATATAGCCTATATATATTAAGTTAAAATGAAATTGAGCCTTTTCTGAGAAGTTATTTGTGTAACAAGGCAGCACCATTGTTTGCTATTGCGTTTACAAAATGGTTAAATAAACAATAAGTTAATAATGAGACTCACATTTTTAATAGGCTACTTTTGGCAGTCCGTTCTTTTCCCGCCAATGAAAATAGTTCCAAATACGCCTACATCCAGGCTGCAACACTCAGTAACACACAGTAGTGGTGACTTGTTCTTGAATTATTCAGTGTTTTTGAAAATATCGTTGAGTAAATGATTCAATTATTCATTCATAAAGAGAAAATTGTTTAGTTACTGAAAGTTACTGAATCAGGGTTTTTGAGTAAATGATTCAAATGACTCACAGTCTGTCGCCACCTATTGGTTTAACGATGTATAATGCAGAAAGAGTCACTGAGGGCCTGCCCAATTTGTAATGGTGTTTGCATTTTTTCTATAAACAACATATCTTACAACAATTTAATAATAGTTACAATTAGCCTAAATATCAAAATATAAAAAATATGTATAGTTAGTTAGTTTTATTTATTTTTTTATATATTTATATTTGAATTTTATATAGTTATATTTGAATTTTATATAATTATATTTGAATTTGAAATTATTTATTTAGAATTTGATATTGGCCTACAATAAACATAACCTTAATATAAATGACAACATGACAAAAAAAAAAAACACACACAATAAAAGTGTATTCATACAGTAACGTACAGACGCCGATACACAAGGAAAGCAACTAGACCTATTTTTATTTTCTTTCAATATTTCTCTATAATATTTAAGAAATCTTAGGGTTTTGTCTGGGATTTTAGAAAAGAGTTTAATTCAATTTTAAGAAGAGGACAAGATGGAATACCATTTAAAATCTTTTGCTTATGAATGAAAAATGTAAGATATGTATACATATTGTGTTAAATGATAAAAGTATCAAGTAGATATTACAAAAAGTAGCTTTAGAAAGAAATATTTTATTTGATACAACATATTTTTTACACATAAACGTTTAGGCTACAATGGCCTAACATGAACTATGAAACATAAAGATAATTTGAAAAAATATAACATACAATGAAAGTCATAACCAAAGCAGCTTGGTTACCAACATTCTTCATTATTTTCTTTTATGTTCCATAAAAGAAAGTAAGTGATACAGGTTTGAAACAACATGAGGGTGAGTAAATGACGATAGAATTTTTCTTTCACTTTTTTTTTAATTAAATTATATACTAAATAATAAATTAAAACTGCCAGTACGTGGCGGTAAATGTCTTTATGAGTAAGTCATTGAGTCATTCATTCATTCGATTCGTTCAAACTGCGGATTCATTCAGGAATGAATCACCGCTGTCTGTGTTGATCGGAGACGCACAACAGTTCTGCTGTGGCTTTATAGGTAGGCTACTATTTTCTTACTGAACTGTTGTATAAAATCACATTTGCACTCGTGCTATTCGGGACAAAAACAGCACTCCTGTGATCGCTCTCTCGTTATTTTTACATAACTAATTCATTAAATTAACACGCTATAAAACGACAGCCCTAATCATTAAAATAAAAAAAGTATTTTAAACTAAATATTGGCAAATTCAAACTGTTTGTGTTCCAGTGGGCATGAAGACCACAAGTGTGTGTAGAACTTTTGATTACCCAATGGGTAAAGTTTTACAGAGGTTCATTTGCACATTTTGATTGCTTTTAAATTACTTTTGACCCAACTCATTTATCACATTTAAATAGGATAATCGTGTTCCATAGAAAATGCAAAGAGAAAGAAAATATATTCCATTCATTGTTATTAACAGCATGAAGTGCATTAAACATTACATTAAGGCAAGGTTTCCCAAACTGGGGTTTGTGAAGGAACTGTAGGTTGTTTGTGAATTTAATGAAAAGCGAATAATTTGTTGATAAAATGTTGAAAAAACACTTTTTAAAATTTAAATGACTTTTGTATATCCAGTGGTCAAATGCCGTGTGGCTTCTCAATTTTCTGTTATAAGTATAGCCACAAAACTGACTGGTCTTTGTGTGAATGTCCACAAACTTGGAAGACTTAGGCTATTTTAGAAAGGTAAATTTAAAAGATGAAAAACAATTAGGGCGAATCAATAAATTATGAATAATGTATTGCTATTGTGTGAACATTATATAATTATGTAATCAATAAAAAAGTCTGAAATGTAACATACTTTTGTTACAAGTACTTAATTTTTGGGATCTGATTACATAATCCAGATGACATGTAATCAGTCACTACCCAGCACTGTACCCTAAACAAATGGGACGTGAGCCAAACTAAAAAATGTTATTCAAATAAATTTTTCCCAACAAAGGTTTCTGTCATTTTACATAGTTTTATCACGCTGAGGTATGTTCAAGTGTTTGTTTTTCTAATAAGTTTAGGTTTAGTTAGATATTTGATGCTATAAAAGCAGGATGTAGCGTGATGATTGTGTGCCTGTTGTTGGGTCCACGCGAGTTTGGGTGGGACATGTATAACGCTGCTCCACTTCAAGATACTCAGGTTGCAAATGACTTCATCAGTGCAAGATGGCAGCAACCATCTCGGGCCATTTTGCCTTCACTTTTCTCCAGTGGAAGGAAGTGCAGCTGTGTCATCCATCTTTTTTTAGTCTATGTTTCTAACATACACAATTTAATTGTGGTGCTTCTTTGCAAATGTTTTCCAAAATACACATTCATCTCTGCACTAATAAAATGTGCAACAATTTACATTTTACTAACAAATTATATGTAATATACAGAATTCTGGCATGAAACTCTTGATGGCGCAGTCCGATAGGTCTAACTCAATCTGACCTAATGACATCATTATCACATGGCACAGCTGATTGGTTCTCTCCTGTATCGGCAGCCAATGAGCTCGCTGCTCAACATTCAAAGATATGAGTAGTGCTTGCCGTAGCAGTTGCAGCTTGCTTCAGAAACCCTCCACCTTCCCCAGCTCCACCTGTATAGATCTGCTACGAGGTGATTCATGTATGCTATATGGGGGTTATTTCATGTATGTTATATTTGCTGCAGCAATATTTCTTACATGCTCACAGCAGCATGTTGTGGATGTATTGGCAGTAGCAAGTCTCGGTACTTGCTCTGCCACAGCAGTGTAGCAGATGAGGCAGGGCACATGAGTTGATGATGAATGATGAACATGAAGATCCTCACAGTCTGTCTTGATTGCCAAACACAGACAAGCGGAGCAATACAAGCAGTAAAAAGTCTCTTGTGCTGTTGAGCTGTTATATACAGTCATGGAATGCTGCTCAACCAATCAGATTAATTTACAGGAACTAACTGTGAAAATTCAGACATTTATACTGTTATTTAACAACATTTCAGTTGTTCAACCAGTCTCTCCAAAAGACAAAAACTCCATAAAACAGTTGTGAAAATGTGGTCTATGACCTATATACAGTGCTCAGTATCGGGCCCGATACCGATACCAGTATCGGTATTGGTGCATCCCTAGTGCAAACCAATGACTGTAAGTCTATCCCTCACAGCCTTGTTTTTAATCAACATTAAATTCAATATGGAGTCTACCCTGACTAGGTCTATATTCAAAAATATGTGCTGTTTTAAATGTTTTAAACTGAGACGTGAGCTTTGAAAGACAAATTACAGTTGCTCTGTGATTGGATTAGGAGACTGCCCGGCTCGTTTGGTAATGAAGGTAAATTAACTAAGTCACTGTGCAGGCCCCTGGTTTCACACAAGGTTTAATAAGTTACCAGTTCAAGGTCTGTGAGTGTAAATACACTGGCTTATGCATTTCTTTCCATTTCAAATCCTGTTCTTTTTGTGCAGTCAAAAGTAACTAAAACCAAAGCAATGCTGACACAGTTAAAGAGAAATGTCATTGTGCAGTGACAGGTTTTGCAATGGTGGCAGCACAGTGGTAATACTGCACACCACGACAGGCTTTTCTTCTGCTTGACAAAATGTGCTACCCATGTTGTCATTTTAAACATGAGAATTTAAAATATTGATCAACTCAAGCAGGTCAGATTTACAGAACAACTGTTGGATAAATCAGGATCTAATCTATTTTTGTGTCAGCTAATATTATGCTGTTCTGCCATAACGTTTTAAAGCAGGCTATGACATCAGCTTAGTGTGCACACTGAGATGCAACACTTCATAAAAACACCACAATTGCTACAGCTGACAGGACATGACTGGAACTTAAGAAATGCCTTGCACAACAGCTCTGAACTCTTTTTTTGCACATACAGTAAAACGGATGTGCATGCTGTTTTATTTGTTACAGATTACTTACAGATAACTGAATTAAATTATGCATACTGTATAATTATGCAATGCGATATGTATGCTGATTAAAGGAATATTTTGGATTCAATATAAGTTAAGCTCAGCTGACAGCATTTGTGGCATACTGTAATGTTGATTACCAAAAATGATTTCTTTATCCCTCATTTTCATAAAAAAATAGCAAAAGTCAAGGTTATAGTGAGGAACATACAATGGAAGTGAAGTTCAATCAAATTAAGCACATTTCATCGGGCCCTATCTGAGGTAGACTTTCTGATGTGACTTGCAGACTAAAGCTGTGTCCCAATTCAGAGGCTGCATCCTTCAAACGCTGCATTCCAAGACCGAATGCATCACAGTGGCACGACAAAGGCTGTCCCAATTTGTGTCCTTCATTTCCTGGGCCACGAAGGATACAACACATGGATCCTTCGCAGCCGCACACACATATGCCAATTATTGCCCGCCTGTGACAACAGGATTTATTGATTGATTTGATTTATTTATTGTTATTTTTTAAGAGAGAGATTTAGATTTTAGTTTGTACTGTTTATTATGTACATAAATGTACTATGGTTTAGACAGGCTGTGAACCCTGTTTTGTTTCCAGACAATTGAATATCCATTTCTTTCTTTCTTTCTTTCTTTCTTGTTGTTTTTTTTTTTTTAATTGTGACAATGAGATAAGACAAGAAAGAAGATGAAAGAGAAAAAAAATGTGACACAAGATTCTACACAAGAAATCCTCCCTAGGCTGGACGTCCCGTTTAACAATGCTCAGTTCGACCTTTGCAGCCTTCAAAGTGTGCGTCCTTCTAAGGATGCAGCCCCTGAATTGGAACACAGCTTAAGTGTGGTCTGGTGAGACACACTACCTGTAGGTTCTTAATAAATTAAATTCACTAAATTAACATGTCGACCTGACAGCCTTACAAATGAAACATTTAAAGGGTCGTGAAACCCCCTGTTTCAGCACTGGTTAGTTCTCACTAGGGATGCACCGATACCGATACTGGTATCGGCCCGATACTGAGCTTCTGTACTCGTACTCGTACTTAAAAATATCGGTATCGGTACTCGGTATCGGCAAGTACCAAAAATAAAAGTATCGGTATCGGGCAAGTACTGGAAAAAGTGGTATTGGTGCATCCCTAGTTCTCACCATAAAAAAAACGCTAAAAAAGTGGGCATGGTGCGCTGCGGAGTGGGGGGGGGGAGAGGGGAGAAAGACAACACACACAGCTTCCGGTTCAGAATTTCATTTAGCTCCCATCGAGTTAAAAACACCAATAAATGCACAGCCATTTGGACATATATATGAACGTGCTGTTGCACCTCTGAGAACTTTAGGCTTATTCTGCGGCGTTTATATAAGTCTTTTGACGGGTTGTGTCACGGAGCTGTAAAAACGGTTACACTCACTAAGTGAATGAATCGCGTTTGTACCGAACTCTTATTACAAAGCAAAAACAAACACTCTCCTTCGATCCATGAATGTTTATCTCAGTTAATGTACGCGGTCTGGCAGTCTGAAGCGTCTGTCATAGCAAATCAACACATACTGTTCTGAATAATTAAGCGAAGCATCTTCTCATAGAATAAGAACACTCAGTCTCATGAATAATTTAATAGACACCGACGCATCATCGATGTACTATAGTCCATTGCCACGTCACAAATTTTAACATCGACACAATGTAGATTTTAAACCCGGAAGATAAAAATAGCGCAAAAAAGCTTAAAATTAACCAGTGTTCTCCAACAGTTAGAACTATCGAATGCTAACATTGTCTTCTATGGTGTGCAACACAAACATCTCTGCTAAAATCTCAGAAAAAGTAGTCTGGGGGATTAATGACCCTTTAAAGCTGCAGAAAACTGGGAGAAAATAATATTAAATTGCACAGCTAGAGCTTTCTGATTTGGCACTGTGGCAACATGCATGTTTTGAAATATAATATTACTCTTTAACATAATTAAAAAGTAACACTAATTTAGGTAAACTGACAAATACCTAAAGAATAATTTATGAAGAAGGGAAAAAAGCTGTTTCGTGATATGATTTTTCATATTAGTTTTCATTTTTAATTTTAAATGTTTATTGTGAAATGTTTCTAGATGTTTATTTGTTTCTGCTCAGTAGTTCTCCATTACAACATAAAAAAAATAAAAACGCCTTTAAAAGTTTTCTCTCTTTGGATGGGATCGCACGGTCCCATGAAAGAAGCCACTGTGCGGGGCATGGATGGACCATTGCTACGGTGCCCATCCCGATCCCCCCTCGAGTCACCCCTGACACATTATTCAGTGGGGCGGGACAGAGAAACTGCCTCAGAAACTGAGAATGTTGACAGAGCTCGTGCAGTGCAACAGCATCTCTGCATCTGACACCACAAGCCGGACTGCTTTTCAAAGAGGAGCCCGTCACATTATACTTTCACCATGGGGAAAGTTGAAGGCGGGATGAAATGTGTGAAATATCTCCTCTTCCTGTTCAACTTTATATTCTGGGTAAGTAATGCAGTAGTGTTGTATTTACATGCCACCATGTGTGGTATTTTAGTATATTGCGCAATGTGGAGTTAGTTTTGCATGCACTTTGCCAGTCATATATTCGTTCTGTGTTTTAGTGTGTTTACGCGCTTCATGCAGGAATTTAAAGCTTCGGAGGGAGGCTGAGAGTCGCTGCTCGTACGACTCAAATCAGATTTTCCACTGGGGAAGATCCGCCCCTTTTTCCTTCAGCGTGTGTTTGTTTGGAGGGCAGCAGCCGGACACTGGCTCACTGTAGTCCTGCGTGTTTTTGATTCACTAATCACCCCACTGACTGAATCTTTTGAACCCGAGAAGATTTGTTCAAATCCGTTCACTGATTAGTTCAGTAACTCCGTCTGCAGGTTATGTCGTTACGCCAGTAGGTGGCGCTGTGAGCTTGCCTTTATTTATTACGAATGAAGCATTGAATGATTCACTCATCGGCCGAAACGATTCTCATGAACCGACTCGTTCAGTGAATGGTCGATTCGTTCCTTAAGCACAACCATAATTCTCCTTTACAGACGTATCTTGAAATGATATTTCGTGAAAACAGACAGTCAGGACTGGGAGAACCAGGAGAGACTTTAGTGAATTAATGAGAGCGATTCGTTCATTTTAAGATTTATTAAAACACTGATTCATTCATGAATGAAACAGCACTAGTTCTCCTTATATGGGCATTAACTATGGTACAGGAACCACATTTTAATGAAGGGCTGGTTATTTTTCATTGAGCTGATTTACCATAAACTTATTGAACAGCAAGCAGTCTATCCTGATCTTTCTCAGAGGAACATGACAGTTCATGGTCAAAGTTTTCTGGAGTGAATATACATATGTTTATATATATATATATATATATATATATATATATTAACTCCTGAATTTAATCGTGCACTGATTATAATAATTACTATTCAAATAAAATATTAGAAAAAATCGGATGTTAATAAAAAAAGATGAATCAGTTAAGGGAGTATTTGAATTTTTTGGTGGTATTTTTCTTCAAGTCTTTCTTACCATGGCTCCTGCAGTCATGGTAAACCTGGATATACCGAGGAACATTAAAATAGTCATTTACAGGCAGGAAAAATCATTAAAAATAATAACATCTTAAAAAGTCATCACAGTATTGTAAATATAAATTTGTATAAGCTCAACTCTCTATTAAGTATATAAATAAATAATAAGGCATATAAAACCTTATCCAGTAATCATGAACAACCAGGAAAGTCAAGGAAATTCTTTGGGCAAAAAAGTTTGAGAGATCTGTCTTTGGGTGTATCATACTGACTTGGACTTTGGAGCTGTTAACATTAATTCATGTGAATGTGGTTTCTGCATCTAAGCATTGTGCAGAAACGCCTAAATTCCTATTAAACAAGTCTGAACTTTCGGATTGTTTTCTGTATCAACAATAACAGAAATCTCGTAAAGTTTTAATAGTATTGTATATTACATTACCATATACTCTGCATTTTTTCCCCCACAATTTCAGACATTTTAGCGTCAGTTTTTGCCAAAGTGCCCAACAAGTGGCATTTTCCTTTAGCTAGACCTTCAGTTTGTCACACACACACACACATGTAGTTGTCTAAATGAAGACATACTATACATGCAGTGTTTTTAAAGAAAACAAAATGTCTCCAAAGGGAGGTTTTGTCATATTTAGCTACCGGTAACTACAGGGGGCAAAGTTGTCATACTCACAAACTTATATTCAGTGTTGGGGAAAGTTACTTTTAAAAGTAATGTATTATCTTGTAAATTAAAAAGTAATGCGTTACTTTACTAGTTACTTGAAAAAAGTAATCTGATTACGTAACTTGCGTTACTTGTAATGCGTTACCCCCAACACTGCTTATATTTGTGTGTTCATTCAAATCAAAAATGCATGCAGAGAATCTGCTACAGTTGCCAAAATGTGAAGTGTACAGTGGAGCTTATTTAATTATGCACTTGCCAAAAGTTAAAACATTTAGACCAAAAAAACACAAATAAACATGCATTAATAGTGCAGTTTGCACAATACATACTGTATAGTTTTCACATAAATCAGTAAGCATCCATTACTTGCATACTTGTTTGTGTAATTTAGCCATTTCTGAGTGAAAATTGTTTCAAAGTAAATCCTGCACCATTTTTTTTCCCCAAAAAAAGTTTTCAAGTATTTCATTCCAAACATTCATTTATCTGAGCTTATCCAAACACTTATCCCAAACGTGCATACCTTAGTCAAAGGAAGCTCCTGTGTTACGCAGTGTAACTTTTTCCACTTCCACACCTGCAATGTGCATCAGTGTTGGGGGTGTTTTGAAAGAGACTTTGTGAAACAAATAGCCATAGTGCAGCTTCCAGTCCCTGTTGCTCCTGTGAGGCTTTGGTGGCACTGCAAGTCACAGGCTTTAGGCCATCCAGATGAGCTTCATCTCCATTCGTATTACATTAAATATCTCAGCACTGGACTACTGTGAATAAAAGCTTCAGTGGACGGACCAGACCTGTGGCTCTTAGGGAAATGTGGTTAAATAGAATTGAAGAATAGAAGTATGAGAGTGTTTAAGAGGTCGACGGGGAAATAGGATAGAAGAGGGATAGAGATTGTGAGAGAGAGCTAAAGAGAGACCGTTGGGATGATCCTGACCAGTGTGAACGCAAGAGGGTTGTTAGTAAAATTACACAAAACGCACAATTTATTGGTCAAAACCGTCTCAGTTTTAGTGATACAACAGTTATTTGTTTTATCAAACAGAAGGACTGAAAATGTTCATGGCCGACTTTAATCCTCTTAAAATTTTGTTTTAAGAAGATCTTGGATTATCAATCATGGATTAACAATCTCTTCTTCTCCTCAAAATGTAGGTGAAATGTTCTTACCAGTAAATGAAAGGATGAATTCGTGAAAAAAGTGAGTATATATGAGCAGAGAAATCTCTGCATGGGAGCTCTGTTTTGTTCAGTTTGACACAAAAACCTAAATAGTCTCGGAACTGTTTTTTTCCAGCGTAAAACCTCTCCCTCGCAACCTGGCAGCTCAGCAGTGGAAAATGGGCACAGTTAGGACTAGACTGAATAGCACAGAGGGAGGAAATTGTACAGGATAAAGATCACTGACCTGTTTAGAGCCACATTAATCTCGTAGATATTATCATTCATGTTGTCTGACTGACAGCGTTTAGCATGCAATGGCTGTTTGTTTACACTAGCTTGTTCTCTCGTCATAAGCCTTCAGAAATAATCCAGTGACGATCCAGTGATTATCAATATTATTAAAAGAATGTTCCGGGTACAGTATAAATTAAGATATATCAACAGTTTATGTGATATAATATATATATTCTGTGAAAATCATATACACTCATCCCACAGTCATGAATGCTTAAATACTTAAAATATTTCTTTAACACAGCAAAAAAAATAAAATAAAATAAAAAAAATAAATATATATATATATATATATATATATAGTTCTTTTTTTTTAACAATGAGAATGTAAGTTTTAAATAAGTCAAAAATAAATAAGTTTTAATAATTTTAGCTTCTGTAGTAAATGTATGTATTTTTTAAATTATGTTTTACTGGAAACCAGACAAAACATGCTTTTATTTTATTTATTTATTTATCTTTGTGTGTGTGTGTGTGTGTGTGTGTGTGTGTGTGTGTGTGTGTGTGTGAGAAGATGGGTGTTTCTTCAAGTGCAGGCACTTTTATACACAAGATTTGATTTAATCTTTTCTTTTTCATTATATAATGGCCTCATTACAGCTGTCTTGGTACTACATCATGCATTTTTGTTAGTTTTTTTGTTGGTTTTATTGACCCAGACTTTCAATTTTAAACAATAAAAATTTCAAATTCATTTTTACAAATATTAAATATCTAAACAAAAAAGAAGTGTGCTTAATTGTAGTGAACTTCAAACTTAAAAAAGCTGTAAGTGCAGATAATATAATATTAAAAGGCCATAAATAAAAGGCCACTTAAGTGACTTAAACAGAGTTCACTTTAAGACTGTTTCTTAACTTTTAAGACTTAAAAAAGTGCACTTTGTAATGTCAGATCATTAAAAGGCAAAGAAGTCTGTCATTTCATTATGTCATTTTTTTTTTATTCTGGAATTTCTGCCAGAGAACAAATGTTGATTTGACATGAGGTGGAAATGACAGAATTCTCCCAAGATGCATGCATGTCCACGGCTAAACTTTGTTAGTGGACAAATTAAATGCAAGTTTGATAAGTGTTTTTTAAGGGGGTTTACTTTTTAAAAGTCCACAGAGTCAGAAGTTCCCATAATTGGTGAAATGAGTGGAAAATGGAGAGGTTTTGCTGAATCAGACTTCAGCCTGTGCTAATGTAAGGCCACAAATACACAAAGAAGGAACAGCAGGTGGTCGGGGAGAGCATTGTGTGTGTGTGTGTGTGTGTGTGTGTGTGTGTGCGTGTGCGTGTGCGTGTGCGTGTGCGTTTGTCCCACCACACCCCCGATCATCAGACAATAGAACACACTCCCTTTCCTCTCACACACTCTCTCTCAATACTAGAATCATTATAGTGAATGAATGTCATAATAACAAGGGTGCTGTTTCGGAAAATGATCAGTTGTTACCCCAAATATTTCTTCCTGAACAGACATTTAAAAATCTATTTAGTTACGTAATGTCAAGTTGTAGTAGTCACGTTGATCAAGTCATATTTAATAATAGTTTCGAATAAAAACAGTGTTACCAAATAAAGGACTTTTTAATACCTTAGTGTGAAGAACATTTTAATCATCTAAAGAACTTGTTTTCACTATAATGAATCTTTTGTGTAATGGAAAGATTCCATGGATGTTAAAGGTTCTTCAAGGAACCATCAGTGCCAGTAAAGCCGCTTTATTTGGTTCTCAGCTACTCTTACCAGTGTAGCGTGTGGTTTAGTGCACTACATGAGAACTGTTGATGGAGACTTCCCTGTGCTGACTGGATTCTGTTTTCCACCAGGAGATCTAATCAGCTTTTCCTGGGTTTGGGTTGACCAATTCTTTCATTCTTTTTTCCTGTCTTTCTGTTTTTCTCGTTTCATAACGACTCAGTTTGAAATGTTCCACCTTCTTTTCCAGCATTATACAGTAATTGGTGTTTTGGTGTTTGCCAGTTCTTCATTAGAGAACGTACACATATGATCTCATGATCTCGAGTTTAGATTATGTTCAGATGGTCACTTGGGGCATGAAACATCAAAGCAAAGTCGGGTAGTTTAATCATGGTCTGTTTCTTCTTTGTTACAAATGAAAATCTGTTTGTTGCTGAAATTATGGAACTTGCATAAAAATGTGCTCAGAAATAGTCTAAGGACACCATAAAACTCCCAATAAACTTGAAAAAGCCAATTTGTTTTCCATACTGTATGTAAAATAACAAAAGAAAGCCAAAGGCGAACCAACAGGCAATTTTAAGAGTGGAAACTGGCCTAAAGCTGACTCACATTAGTATTCTGGCGTAAAAGGCAAATTTGCTTATTTAAAATGTTTTTATAGTATTTTAATTGTCTGTCTTATTCTTTTATTTATTATTCTTACAATTATCCATGCATTATTATGGTCTTTAAATTTAAAGCAAAATATTTGAGAATTGTTTACAATTATTTATAATTACTTTATTTATATATATATATTTTTAAATGTAATACAATTTTTATTCAGCAAGGACACACTGTAAAATAAATTCTGTAAAATTTACGGTAAAAAAACGGCAGTTGTGACAGACAACCCTAATATACAAAACTGACAAGAAAAAACTAAGAATAAACATAGTTATTTAAACAAAAAAACATCAAATTTGAAATGTAACAGCAGGGAATTCTGGGAATGTCAATTTATTATTCACTGTAAATAACTGTATTATTATTATAATACACACTGATCAAAAGTGACATTTATAATGTTACAAAAGATTTACATTTCAAATAAATGCTGTTCTTTTGAACTCTATATTCATCAAAGAATCCTGAACAAAAATGTATCATGGTTTCTAAATAAAATATGAAGCAGTGCAACTGTTATAATAATAAGACAACTGTGATAATACTCTGAAATGTTTCTCGAACAGCTAATCAGCATATTAGAATGATTTCTGAAGGATCGTGTGACACTGAAGGCTGGCGCAATGATGCTGAATATTCAGCTTTGCAGCACAAGAATAAATTGTATTTTACAATGTAGGGTATTCAATTACAAAACAGTTATTTTAAATTGTAATAATAATAATAATAATATATTTGATATTTGATCAAAAATACAGTAAAAACACTAATATTGTGGAATATTATTACAATTTAAACTAACTTTTCTATGTGATTATATTGTAAAATGTAATTTTTCACTGTGACGCAAAGCTGTATTTTCAGCATCATTACTCCAGTCTTCAGTGTCACATGATCTTCAGAAATCATTCTAATATACATTAGGTAAACATCTAATATACACTTATACATTATATACAATATGCATTTATCTTATAATGAACAGGTTTTTCAGTCACACGCACAGACACACTGTATAGTGGAGTGTGTCACAGACAGACAGTTGGTCTTTTGTCCCAGAGATAACCCCTGATGCCGGAGGAGATCTCTGGAGGGGGAGGGGAGGGGGACACAGGGCCGGATGATGTTACACTGCCGAGTGTTTGAGGGGTTTGCTGTCCCGCGGGGGGTTGTGTTATATGACAGCTGTAGCAGACAGGAGAGGCTGAGGAAAGTGCCGTCTTGTCTTGCATCATCCTCGTGGATTTCGTTTTAAACACATATGTAATATGATTTTTCACCGCCTTAGATGGTCTTTGCCCTTCTGACCTGAGAAATCTCAGAGGTGTTGATTTTACACAAAAGCCCATTTTAACATGCTTTAGCCTCTCCAAATTGGAAAAATTGCCCTGAGTGGTGGCAGGAGTCCAAAAGTGTAAAACTGGGAAGGGCATTTTAAATAGAATCAAATGATACTCAAAAGATGGGCTTTTGAATGCGCTTTGACAGATGAGTGTCTGCTTTCCTTGTCTGCAGTAATTAGAGTTCATTTAAGAGTGCTGGTGGATGAATTCCTTTCATGGTTTGGCCTTCAGCCGTCATTTCTTAGATTTAAGACCACAAGGATCCTGCCAGAGTGGAAAATATCTGTGCCACCTCTCCATAACTGCAGAAAAAAATTAAGACAAAGAGTACAGAATTCTTCAGGCCTGAGATAAAGGTCTGACAATGTGTTCATATTCATTTTTGTAAAATGAATTCATCTTGAGGAATTGAACTTGAGCTGATGTCATTCAGCACATATCGACATGTAATGTGTTGTTTAGGCATTTATCTGATAATGATTCTGCAAAAATATCTTCTTTTGATCTAAAATAACATCCTCTGAAGATCTTCCGGTGTTGTTTTTGCAGTTGATGGGCTCGCTGGTTCTGGCTGTGGGGCTCTGGCTGAGACTAGATCCAAAAACCGTGTCTCTTTTAGAAGGAGGACCTGAGACCTTCTTTATCGGTAAGCAATTAATTGATCATATTTCATGGTTATTTCTCCAATGCCTATATACAGTGGGGCCGAAGAAGTATCTGAGACTACATTGAAATTATGTGATTTAGAGCCTAAAGTAGGAACATTTTAAAAATAAGCAAGGTTTTAGATTTTAGAAACATTATGACACAAAATGAATACAATTATAATATGTAAATATGAATTAAAAATAATTATAATTAAGAATTATAAAATAACATTAATTGTATTATTTAACATTTAAATAGTAATTTAAATTATAATTACTAAATATAAAATCATTTTAATTATATTATATTATATATAATGTCAAATTATACATAGTTAGATAGATAGATAGATAGAATTATAGAATTATAGAATTATATTATATTATATTATATTATATTATATATTACGGAAGAGGATAAGGGCCAAGCAATAATAAAAAAAATAAAACCGTCTCGAGATTAAAGTCATTATAATGCGAGATTAAAATCGTTAAATTTCAAGAAAAATTTCGAAATAAAATGTTAAGAATTAAATCATTAAATTTCGAGAATAAAGGCGTTGTGTTTAAAGAAAAAAAATCGTAAAATTTCGAGAAAAAGGTAGAAATTAAATGTTGAGAATAAACTCAATAAATTCCGAGAAAAAACTTGTTGTGTTTCGAGAAAAAAACTCGTTACATTTTGAGAAAAAATGTCTAAATAAAATGTTGGAAAAAAAAGTTGTTGTGTTTTGAGAAAACCTGGCTATTACTTTAGGGTTGTTGATGGTTGTGTACACCTCTATCCATATAATGAAACAACTGTAACCATCTGTACAGCCATTAATGGCAATGCAGTATGGTTTTAGTTTAGGGCAGCAGCTATTTGCACTAGGTGAAAATAGCAATAGATACTGTTTACACTATAAGTGCAAATAGCCATAGATGCTATTTACACTAAGTGAAAATAGTGATATATTCTATTTACACTAAGTGACAACAAT
>NW_015537979.1:287325-311208 GCF_001515605.1 Sinocyclocheilus anshuiensis | reverse complement strand
AAACTCATTAAATTACGAGAATAAAGTTGAAATAAAATGCTGAGAATAAACACTGGTGTGATCTGGTTGGACAGTGTTAGTCAGCGTCTGCAGTGGCGCAGGTCCTAAAGCGTAATACTTGAGCATGAAGCATATGACGCGGTTGACTAGAGTTCGAATCTGGCTTTCGCCGAACTCGCACTTCTTCTTTTTTTCATCTCATATCACATCGGATGCTATTTACACTAAGTGAAATTAGTAATATATTCTATTTACACTAAGTGAAATTAGTAATATATTCTATTTACACTAAGTGAAATTAGTGATATATTCTATTTACACTAAGTGACAACAGCGATTCTATTTACGCTATGTCAAAGTAGCAGATCTTTGCAATAAGTGTAAATAGTAATTAGATGCTATTTATGCTTATAAATAGTGACAGAAACTATTTTCACCTCAGTATTGTTGTACGTTAACAGGATGCAATAATAACATAGAGTGTATTTATTAAAATGATTAAATAGACGCTGCCTTATTGGTACACAAAAAAGCCCTCCCTATAGCCTACCTACACCTAAACCTACCCAATTAATACATCATTATTAAACACTCGTTAGGTAACTGACTTCCATTTTCCGATGTGATATGTGATGAAAAAAAGAAGAAGTGCGAGTTCGGCGAAAGCCAGATTCGAACTCTAGTCAACCGCGTCATATGCTTCATGCTCGAGTATTACGCTTTAGGACCTGCGCCACTGCAGACGCTGACTAACACTGTCCAACCAGATCACACCAGTGTTTATTCTCAGCATTTTATTTCAACTTTATTCTCGTAATTTAATGAGTTTTTTCTCGAAACACAGCGACTTTATTCTCTAAATTTAACGATTTAATTCTCAACATTTTATTTTGACATTTTTCTTGAAATGTAACGAGTTTAATCTCGCATTATAATGACTTTAATCTCGAGATGGTTTTCTTTTTTTATTATTGCTTGGCCCTAATCCTCTTCTGTAAAATAAATATAAATAAGAAAAAAAATAATAAGATGCTGATAATATATTTGTAATAGAAGATATGCATTTAATTAAAAAAATATTTAGTGGTTTCCCACTGTAGCCCTTAAAACTGAAATAAAGGGACGACAGACAGGAAAAACGTGGTATGATTTTCTCTATTATCTATTGTATTTTCCATTATGTAACTTAATTATTATTATTAACTTTTCACTCAAATTGTAATGCTGATAATATATTTTTATTAAAAAAAAAGTTATGTTAGAAAATATTACAAAAACATTATAACAAAATTAAATTAGAATATTTAAATAATATTTATAATTAATATAAAAACTTTTATTGTACAATATATTTAATGTATATAATTAATGATAATTATAATATTAAAATTGACAATATCTAAAATTATGAAAAAAAAAATAGGATATATTTATAGATTCTACAGTTCTGCAAAATATGAATTAAATAATAATAAAAATTTAATTTAGTGCTTTCAGAGTTTTGGACCCCTCTATAGCCCTTAAAACAGAGATAAAGGTGCGTCAGACAGACCTAGTGTTTGGATGGAAACATCTGAGGCCACTCAGAGTGGCAAAGTTTCCACGGCCTTCTGCCCAGCCCTCGTGAGACACACTGAATTCTTGCGCATTTCAGAGGCTGGTGTTTCTGAAAACAGGAAGTGACATTTCAAGCTATGCATACATGGAGGAAACCACAATACTTCAGGTCTGCTGTGGCAACAGGTCAACATGGGAGGAGAGAGAGATACAGACAGGTCATGCAGTGCTAAATCTGGATGCAGAGGAGAACTTCATGATGTCAGGAAATATTCTTATCCTTAAACAGCCTCCTCAAGCTCGGTTTAGTTGCTGACATCACCCTCATTTGTGGGTTTTAGTACTTAAAGCTGTGAAAAGAAGCCAGTGTGAACGAGCATGACTTAAAACCTCAGCAATATCCCGGTGACAAAGTCACATTTTCGTTTCTCATCAGCCCAGATGAAGAGTTATCTTGTTCACTTGAGCCTGCAACCCAAAGTCACATTTGCGTCACACACAGTCATCTTGTTTTCCATAGTTAGATGCAAATACAACCCACATACATTTATATTTATAGACTCACTGAAACTAGTCAGTTTCTGTTTCTGTCTTATTTACTTCATTTACTTATTCTTATAGTAACAGCTCCACTATATATATATATATATATATACACGTGTGTTTGTGTGTGTGTGTGTGTGTGTGTGTGTGTCAGTATAAATAGGTATCTATGCATGAAAATATAAAATTGTCTTTACATTTTATAACCTTAAAGGGATAGTTTACCCAAAAATGAAAATTTGCTGTTAATTTTCTCATCCTGAGGCCATCCAAGATGTAGGTGACTTCTTTTCTTCTTCAGTAGAACAGTAAAGAAGATTTTTAAAACTGTGGCCCTTGATGATTCATAAAATGTCATAAAAAGTCTGTGGCTACCGTCACTTTGAGAAAAAAAGCATATACAGGCAGTACAAAATTAATACCCGTGGCTCCTGACGAATTATTGAAGTCTTATGAAGTAAACAGTCAGTCTGTGCAAGAAACCGAACATTGCATTTTATGCTTTCAAAATGAATTAATTGATGGAACAGCACACCACTACATTGTGTGAATGGCCAATTCTGATTGATTGATTTCATTTTAAAATATTTCTGAGGAAGGATCAAGCTGGCAATATTCTGTCTAAAATGTAAGATCCTCAGTATTAATTTGTTGTTTATCAGGCTGTTGTATAAAAACAATATCACACTTTTCCAAATAACAGCAGCAAGACTGTGATTACCTGCGGCTTATTTAGTATGTACACTACCATTCAGAAGTTTGGGGTACGCACAAATTTATTTTTTTATTTTTTTATTTATTTTTTTTTTTTTATTGTTTTTTTTATGTAATGACCCTTGTCAACATAATGTAATATCTGAATTAAATATATTTTAAATAATGAAAATGTGTTTATTTATTTATTTAAATTATTATTACTATTATTATTGTCAGAATACTTGAGTAATTTTAAATGCCCGTGAATAAAGACAGATGCCTTTTGCTTCCTGAATAGTGTACTTACAATATCTAGAAGGGGTTAACTGGACCATGCTAACCAGCCAAACCTTAATCGTTTGGAATAAACCATCTGACAGTGCTGACATTAACCAGTTCAGACTTCTTAGTCATCCTTGTCTACAAACACACACACACACACACATTTTACATGACTTTTAGATTACAGTCAGCAATGACAAAGGATTGTCTTCTCCGCAGCTTCTGTGGCAACGTTGTAAATATTATCAGCGTGTGACAAGATTGTTTTTAGTCAAGAGGGAAGATAAAGGTTGTGTTCACTCTCTCTGTCACACTTTGTTTTCGATCATCTCAGTTTTACTCTTTTTGTTTCCCAAATGCTTGAGATAATGGTGAGTCTTTTCTGTATGAGTAAGTAACACTCTCAGCCCAGAGGAAGTATATGTTCTGGGAAAATAAAAAGTGTTTTTTTTTTTGGTATGCTTAGTGGTGTTTGCAAAGACAAGTATCACCATTGCTCATACTGAGGGTTAGCAATTTGAACAGAGTCCTAAACCTAAGCATTATTAGTATTAAAGATAAGAATGACACCTCAAATCATGTGACCTGTTGAGAACTGTGCTTTCGCTTTTATAAGGGCCTCTAATGTTTAGTGGAACAGCCAGGACTTTTCTCTGTTTGTATCACTTCACTTGTGTCTAGTGATGGGGATTTTTATTGACTCTCTTTGCCGGTTATATTGTTATGCCCATGGGTCTTTATGAGTGAGTCATTGAATTAGTCACTTAACCAATTTGTTAAAATACACTGATTGGCCTTGATCAAATCGTACCAACCCCAAGCCTTTGAAACTTTTATATCCATGGCCTGAATGTTTGATGAATATCATATACTACAGCATGACATTGCAAGCACTGTAGTAATTACTCTACATCTTCTACCTTTTTATCCTATATTAATGATGTAGCAAAGGGTCGCAAAATCCCCTACAGTCTCTCTCTCTCTCTCTCTCAAGAGAGTTTCAATCTCATTTCCAGACTTCCCACCTGTCCCAGGTCTCCTGTGGCATAATTAAACCGGCTCAGGATGAACTCCCCATGTTGAACTAAAGAACTCATGTCTCTAGATTACAAGTTGAGGCTAGAGTCTGAGGATGCTGATCCTAGATCAGTGAGTAACAGGAAGCTGACTCTCCATGGCCTGATGTTGACTGAACCTGTCAGGTATTAGACTTGTGGCTCTGTTGCGGAGGCAGATGGGAATTCATGCACCCCACACCCTCTTTCTGTTTTGCTGTAATGAGGATAATAAGTTGATGGAAGAGGCTGAAGTGAAAGCTAATAACATCATCTTGAAGCGTTGTACGCGGTCACGCTGTGCTCAAACACATCTCACTGTCATCTCCCAAAGTGACTCACTTAACGCTTGTGCTTCCCTCTGCTGGTGGTGACTGATTACATCCTGCTGAAATGACAGCAGTGTTGTGTCAAAAAGGGTCTAATACCAGGAGAAAATTATTCTTTAACGATCCAGTTTACATCAATGGCAGTTACTTGGCTGGAGCAGGACCACTCGGAAGTACATGATTTGAAATCTGCAGGATCTCAAGGATTATTACTAATATTTAAATTGTGACAAAAGCCCCCCAAAAAGTGATTGTTTTTATTTATTTACTGTCGTTATTTTTAATCTTTAGCTAATGTTTATGCTGTATATTATATACAACTATCAATACTATTTTATAATATACAGTATGAGTGTTTCCCAATGCATGTGACCTCAGAAGGAATAACATTTTGTTCATTTCAAAGTAAACTGCATAAATCTGGTACAAAATTAAGAGATTTGCCTCCTTTTCAGTAACCAAATTGAACAGCATTTTTTTTTTTGCATTGACGTGTATCTTGACTTAAAAGTGGACTCAAACCTCCTTTACATTACATTCACACTGGTGTTTTTAGGAAGCCAAACAATTTTAACAACAATAATTTCCATTATTGTTATCTCTAAGACAGAAATATATCAATATTGTAATATAACGGTGCTAAAACATAAGAAAATAATCTCATAAAAAGTATATTAATATATTATTTGGGGAGGGAAATGGATGGGAACTAGGGAGGAGGCTCAGGAGGAGGACGGACAACCGGGAGGGGGCCCGCAGACAGAGACCAGGAGAGCGACGAAGGAGGGAGGAGCCAGGGCGGAGACAGGAGGGACCTGGAGCAGGAGGAGCACAGCAGGACCCAGGCCACAGCCATAACAGCGGCCCACGATGGAGCCGACGGTGGGAGGAGCCATGGCCACCGACTCCAGGGGGCCGACCAACGGCGGCGGAGCAGGTGGGGAGGGCGCTTTCTAGGAGCAGGCACTGGAGGCCGCTCTGAATTGGATTCGGGGACTGGAGCCCTCTCCTCTTCGTTTTGGCACCAACGCCGCGCCATACTCAGCTCACCCTCAGCCGTGATGCAGGGGGCAGAGCTCCTCTCCGCGCTCACACCGTCCGCGGCTGTCCGCGGGCTCTGTAGCCTCCTCGTGGTGGGCTCTGTAGCCGGCTCTCGCACCTGGTCTGACGGGTTGGGCTCAACTTCCGGGGCGATTCTCTGCTCAGTCGCTTGGCTTTGCTCTGGCTCGCAGATCGCGGATCGCGGTGGGAAATGGCTCTCCGTCATCGGTGGGCTCGGGCTGATGCTCCGTACCGCGGGGAGATGGTGGGCTGGGCTCTGCGTCAGGAGTGGCACTGGCGATAAACTCCTGGGAACAGAGATCCATTTCTCGCCAATGTCCACTCCACAAAGGCGGCGAAATTCGCTCGAGGACCGTCCTCGGACGACAGCGCTCTGCACGCGATGTTCAAACTGGCGTCGTAGAACGCACAGAGCGCGTCGTCCGGGTAGTTGGTGAGGCTTGCCGGGACCAGGAACAGTCTGGTGTGGCCTTCGAGCGATTTCTCCCCCTGCTCCAGCAGGAGGAGGAGGTATTCCGGGCGAAGGAGGGGATCCATGGGTCAACACAACGGAAACAAAAAACTGAGTAAAAAAGAGAAACAAAACGGAGGGTACAAATGGAGGTAACTGTTTCGGTCGGTTCTTCTCTCACAATTCACTCGGGGAGCAAGGAACGAGGAAACGAGGAGTTCTTCGCCCCAGGCCACAGCCATAACAGCGGCCCACGATGGAGCCGACGGTGGGAGGAGCCATGGCCACCGACTCTAGGGGGCCGACCAACGGCGGCGGAGCAGGTGGAGGAGGAGCCCGAGACGGAGACGGAGAGCCAACGAGCCGGGGGGCCAGGGTGGAGCCGAGGGCTCTGGCGACCAAGGCGGAGATCCGGAGATCCACTGCGGAGCCAGAGCGACTGAGGACCAAGGTGGAGCTGGCGGGAGGAAGGAGCCCAACGGAGCTGGTGGGACGGAGCGACGAGGCGCAGCCAGAGGAGAGGCGTCCAGAGGCGATGGCAGCCAAGGTGGAGCCGCTGGGTCTACGGGCCGAGGCGGAGTCCGGGCTTCGGAGGCTGAGGTGAGGGATACTCCGACCCCGGCGATGCTGGAGGATGGCAGTCCCGCGGGGCTCGCACCATAATGATGGTGGGCTGAGGGCGAGCAGAGGGGCTGCCAGACGACAGCAATATCACAATCTTTTAATAATCCAATCACAAGGGGAACGTAGGAGACACAGGAACACATGGAAGGACGTTCAGAACAGACAAACACTGACTGAAAGGACTAGGGCTTTTAAACACAGGATAATTGGGGAAGAACTAGACACACCTGGAATCAAATTAACACAATCAACGGGAGACAGAAACTGGGTCACAGGGAGCAAAAACACACACAGACAGGTCCATAACCCTGACAAATACTTATGTCTTAATTTACTCATTTAAATTAAACCCTTAAGCTTTCTGTGAAAACAGGTTTACAAATGCTTCTCATTATAAATCCAGTGAATTGCCGTAATCATCTTACAAAAAGAAAAAGAAAAGAAAAAAGAACTGGAATTTTGAATTTGACACATCCTTCAGCCCTTTTTGAGTTTATTAATTATTTGTAATATTTTTATATAAATAATGTATTGGCTACCAACAGTAAGCCATATTGCATATAAATTGAATTTAAATCAATTCCTCAGATTTTCCCAAAAGTTGGTGCAGCATGAAAAAGCATAAAATGTCTGTGTGTGTTCTGGTGTCCTGCACAGGGGTCTATATCCTCATCGCGGCTGGGGGTCTGGTGATGCTGGTGGGCTTCTTCGGCTGCTGTGGTGCCGTGAGGGAGTCTCAGTGCCTTCTGGGATTGGTGAGTGAGATATTATTCTGTTTTCAAGGTAACAAAACAATATTGCTCACTGACAAATGGTCAGTGAGGAACTGACAGTAAACTTGATGATGTTGTTTTATTTAAAACATTCTGATTTGAGAATAAAAAAAAGAGGAAACACCTGGAATATTTCTTTATTTAATAAAATACTGTATGGAATATACAGTTGACATAACCCAGGTGCTGTGTTTCTCTTGCATGGCAGTTTTTCACCTGTCTTCTGGTCATCTTTGGAGCAGAAGTCACTGCAGGAGTGTTTGGGTTCCTCAACAAAGACGAGGTACTACTAAACTGCAAAAGATCTGATTCAGAGTTCATTTGAAATAAAATCAGTCTGACTTTTACAACATACGTTTTTATTAATTTGTCATTTTAGATCATTAAGGAAATACAAGATTTCTATGACAAATCAGCAGAAAACCACAAAAATGCAACCGTCCACTCTTACCATGTCAAAGTGAGTTTGCACTTTTTATTCAGTTTTTTGCGTCTCACTGTTGATTGAAACAGGAAGAGTAAACATAAAGCGGAAAATATTAACAAAATCAACTGCCCTATAGAGATTATTAACATTTACTGAATACAAAGCTTATTTAGAAAAGTCATATGCTTATTTAGTTTCTTATAGAGTTTTAAAGGGGTCATATGATGTTGCTAAAAAGAACATTATTTTATGTATTTGGTGTAATGAAATGTGTTTCTGCGGTTTAAGGTTCAAAAAACACATTATTTTCCACATACTGTACATTATTGTTTCTCCTCTATGCCCCGCCTTTCTGAAACGACGACATGGCGGCGGCGGCAACAATACTACAGCGAGAATAAAAGTTACGACTTCTTTCTTTGCGTGAACATTTGGGCGGCGTTATGCAAATCTTCCCACACAGTGACGTAGGTATGTGGGGGCGTGTTAGAACGAGCCGTTTTGGGTAGGTGTGGCGACTCTTAACTTTTATAAAGAATATCTCTTTGGATTTGAGACTTTAGTCTTTGCAACTTTACAGATCTTCTTTATGCACCAAGAGCTTGTAACACTCCAAAGAGAAAGGAAAACTTGAAATCGCATCATATGACCCCTTTAATTTAGTTTTATTTATAATCTGCTATATTTATTAACATTTTGAATGTTAAATATAAATGTTAATTCAACTAAAATTAGTTTAAGTTTGAATAATTTTGTTATATGATTTTGTCAGTTTCAAACAATTCTATTTTGCTTTATTTTATTTATTTATTTAAATTCCAGTTTGTTTTAGTCATTTTAGTACTTAAACTTAATTCAATTAATTTCCAAGGCAAAAGTTCTTATATTTGTTTTAATATTTATATCTTAATTCAGCTTTATATCAATTATAAAAATGACTTTAAATAGTTTTAGTGATCAATAACAACACTGATAAAAATATAATATAAATTATGTTTATATATTTGTTTATCCTTATTATGAAAGATTTAAATTTGTAACGCTTCACATCTGCAGTTGAACTGCTGTGACTCGACCAGTTTGTGTCAAAACGTTGGATCAAACCAGGTGAGAATGAATGAAGCACAGATGAGAACCATTATGAATGCAATTAGTAGAACTCTTGTATGTTTGGCACTTGTAGAACTGTATAACACTTCAGTTAATGTGGCGTCTGTGTTCAATATGCATTGAATTGTTTAGGCAGATGTGGTATTGAGATGCATATTATCAATCAGTCAGTTATCAATCTGTTTGATTCCATGCAGACATGTCATGAGGCCATTGCAGAGTTTTTCAACAGTAAGCTCTTCATCGTGGGTTATGTGGGGATTGGAATCGCAGGAGTCATGGTAAATACCATTATGTCATTAACTGTAGTCAATTTAATCAATTTCCTGCTCTTCCTGTAAATCCTGTATAACCTTCAAACTTCATCATTTTAATACTTTTTTAAAACCTTTAAGCAAGGCTTTGTGAAGCCAATATCTAATATAATAAATAACGTGCACTTATTGTATATACAGTCAGAGTGTGGATTAAAAAGGGAAGCAAACAGGGTCAACTGTAATTTCATGTGCAACATCTTCTCTTTTTACAGATTATTGGCATGATCTTCAGTATGGTCCTATGCTGTGCAATTCGGACCAGCAGGGAGGTGATCTAACCTGGACATGACCTTTCACCTTTGACACTTAACCTTTGCTGGACTTGCATATACAACAATAGCATTCCAACAAAGTTCAAGATGTTCTTCTGCCACTCAGGAGCCGAAAACAAACTCCACTTTCATAATCCTGTACACCTCAACCAACCGATGGTTAGTCCAGCCTAGTTGTTTAAAGTCTATCAAATAGCTGGATTGTCTTTATTTAATGCCCGCTTTGGAGCTGGATCTTCCAAATGCGACTAAATCAAGGTGCAAATCGTTTTAATATCATTTCAATTTTGACTTCAGTTCTAGTGCACATTGATCAGCTCTTTCTGCGAGGGTTTGCAGATGTATGTATTGATGCTATTCTAGGCTGTTGCTGCGTGGCTTCACATGTCAGGTAAAAATATTGTGTAATGTGATGCCAGGGCTTCTGTGGCAAACACACAGCTGCTGGGAACATTGATAAGAAGACCCACAGATGCCTTTCACTTTACATTTGTACGTAAACAAAGTAGTCTTCTACATCACGACACGTTCCAAACGCAAATAAACATTACGGAAGGATCAGAACGACATGCACATGCGCACAAAACTCACAAAACTCTTCAGAAGAATCCTTGCATGCATATCGTCCAGTAAGCCCTCTTAAAGGGACAGCTCACCCAAAAATTGTGTCATTATTTACTCACCCTCATGTTCCAAACCTGTATGAGTTCCTTTGAACACAAAATAAACTTTGAAGAATGTTGGTAACCAAACAGTTGACGGTAGCCATTGACTTCATAGTATGTAGAAAAATACTACGGAAGTCAATGGCTACCGTCACCAACATTCTTCAAAATGTCTTCTTTCTTTGTTCAACATCTGAAATAAACTCATACAGGTTTGGAACAAGTCGTGGGTGAGTAAATGATGATTTTTAGGTGAACTGTCCCTTTCTTCCCCTCTGAATTTCTCCATGTCCTTTCTGCTTCAGGAAAGGCACACTAACACATATTCCCAGCTCTGCTTTCTTGCGCTTGAACTCACGCTAACATCGATGATCGGGTTTCTGTTATGCAATAGCCGGGCTCATCTGAAGCCCCCACTGATAACGGTACAGCCCAGTATTCTCTGGCACGATGGAGCCAAATCCTCTCATTCTCAAGGTGGATCTTATGGTGTAGAGTTGCCTGGTTATTTTACACATGTAGCTAAGTAAAGACTCGAGGCTGAAGATCCACTGACGCTGTCTTGTGCCTTCTACCATCCAACCATCTGTGCTGTGAAAACGTGAAAAACATTTGAATCATTTGCTTGATTCATTCAACAGTTGAGGATGGTTCAAGCAGTGTGCTTAAGTGGAGTTATTAGAAGAAGAGTTTTTTTTTTGTTTTGTTTTTTCAACATACATGCATTTATATAAATTGCATGAATAAATTATACATACATTTGTTGACTTTAAAATAATTGGGAGACTGACCATGTGAATTCCTTTGTACAATGTCACACATTCACTTAGTTAATTAGTGAGTGTCTTTTTTTTTAGTTAGTAGTTTTGTGATTTTATTGGATAGGATGGGGATGTTGAGACAGGAAGTAATGAGAGAGGGAAACAAGATCAGGAAAGGAACTCAGGTCACTCGAGGCGCATCTGCGCCATATGTCGTATTTTGAGGTTTAAATTAGATTTTGTTTCAGTCACTTTTCACACTTTTGAACCCCACATTAAAAAAAATAAAAATAGTCAACTATCCTTCAACTCTAAATGATCAAATTCAGGATTCTGGAATGAACACTGAAATATCTCCAAGTTTTAATGAATCAAATTTCATTAGCGAAATTCCAGCAAAATTTCGTGGACAAAAATGGTCCATTTTCCATGCATGAGGCACAGCTCACACAGAAGTCACTTTCAAACCAAGCAACTTTCTGTTGGTCAAAGTGGACATTTTTTTGACCAACTTGAACATGAGCAAAATCTATGTGCGGAACGTATTCGCCCTCATGCGAAACTCCCAAACATGCAGATTCCTATTGAAATGACTGGATTTCGCCTGTGAAATTTCGCCGAGCAGCAGTATATGTGAGTGTATCTTCAGTCTTAAATTCTATGTACATATCTGTGAGAGTTTCATGAGTTGTCATTGTAGTTGTAGCGATCATGAATATCTGTTTTGTGCGGTTAATGTGTATAGATTCAGTTTTGGCCAGTGTACAGCAACTTGTGTTTCATATTTTGCATTTGAATATTAAGGTGCCTTTTTTTTATTTATCCGAAAAGACAACTTCGTATTTGGTTGAATGTTTTTTTTTTTTTTTTTTTATGGAAGGATTGGAAAAGGGATGAAATGTCTTTTTTTTTAAGTTGGTTGGTCAGATATATTTCTGCTGGTGCATCACTGCTGAAGTTCCTCAAGTTGAAGCGGCATTAGAGTAGCGATTAGGATACGTCGTAGTCGATGCTAACAGAGGGTAACATATGAAATTAGTGTTTCGTTCACATTAAGTGTTGATGTAGATCTGTCCTCATACCCAAAAGCAACCCAGTCGTGGTTGTTCAGACTGTAAAATAACTAGTGTGGAGCATGTCGTGTGCATGGCTTTCGAGTAGAGGCTCTGTTGTAAACTATTTTTAGTGTGTTATTCCTACACTTTGTGTAAACAATATCGAGATTTTTTTGTACTGTAAACATAACACTGCAGTCTTTTGATGTTAGTGTTCATAATGTGTGTGTTTAATTTATTCTCTGGAGAGAAAGTTCAAAACAGCATTCAAGTTTCTCAGGAACATTGCAGCACGAGAACAAATAAACTTGTTTGAAGTTTCTGATTCTTGTGGTTTTCAGATTTTCAAATCACCAACAGTATGTTGCCGATATGCAACATATTAAAATTTGAATGGGTGGCCCGACTTTTCCAAGCAGACCGACTAGGATATACCCGCAGTACCATAGTTGGCACCCTCATCACATTACATCAATACTGGTTGTCTTTTTAACTGATTGCAATGGAAGGCCCTGGAAGTGAAATGTTAGTAGAACAATCGAATCCATGTTGTATCACATGACATGGGCTTGAGTCTTATATCGTGTGTATGTGTGTGTGTGTGTGTGTGTGTGTGTGTGTGGCACCAGCTTGGCAGTAGGTGTAAAGCTTCTGCTACCCAATTCATTCTAAATATAGATCATGCAGTTTTGTCACGTTATTTAGGCCCGCCAAGTAGAGATTGCCAGCACCTTAGTAAATCTTAATTTCTGACAAAAGTTTAATTCAAAACATTACAAATTATAATGATTTTAATATGAAACTATTTCATTAAAAAATAATTAAATAAAAAAAAAATGACGTTACAAGTTCGTAGAAAAGCTCAGAAATTTATTCATTTTTAAATTCCTTGCTAGACAAGTCAAGTGTTTCTTCTGTATGTAATTGTATTTATATTGACCAGGAAGTTGATCATGTTTTTAAATACTTTGAATACAAATAATTGCATTATAGTCGCTGCTTTATAGCAGGACTTCATTTTGCCTCGTCTTTCTGGCATGAAATGCACGTCAGCTGCAAGTGAATGCTATGCAGGAAGCACTAGAACCAGGCTAAAGTTTCATCTGCAGTGCACAGTGTGCACTTTTCACCAACACAGATGTGTTCTTAGTTAACACTCACCAAGCACTTTAGATGTCTGTACAGTATATTAGTGAGTTTTCTTTACTGCATCTCATGTGTTATTTGAATCTTTAGTTTTGTAATTTGGCATTAAAGCACATATAATATAATACATACTGTACAAAACCATACTCAAATCCCAGTTTTTGGAATGGTCCAGAATGTCCATCCAGGCTCTTGAATATGACAGTTTAACAAGGTTAGGTTAAACAGAATGTCTTTTAATTCTGTAAAAGTAAAACCTCACTTCAGCAGGAATCAAACATCCTGTCTCTGTGTGTGTCTCTTCAGAGTCATGTATATTGTATAACAATGTCCTCACAGGTGTATCTCCACGCTAATGTCCACATTAATCAGCAGTGCCTCTGTAATATTGTGCATACAAAACATCGCAAGAAAGGTAGGACACAACTGGTAATGGAGGACACAAGTATAAAAAAAAGGATTTTCTGGCCCTTTGAGTGCATGTGTCATGGCCGTATGCTTTCAAATCAACCCTCACTGAGGATAAATCTGACTGTCTCTGACCATACATTTCCAAAAGAAAAAGAAACATAATCATGTGCAATGATATCGCTTCCTGAATAAGCCAGTTGAATATGCTAAAGGTAGCATGTAAAGACGTGAACTTAAACTCTAAGCCATTAACGGTCTTCTCCAACAACCGTTTGTTTCAACACACTCGAATAATTATACAACACATAATAGTTTGTGCAGGATGGCGAAATTGTATACTCTCAAAATCTGTTACTGGGGTTTTACCTTAAAGGGTAGCAGGGGTGTCAAACTCAGTTCCTGGAGGGCCGGAGCCCTGCAGAGATTTGTTCCAACCCTGCTCCAACACACATACCATGTAGTTTTCAAATAAACCTGAAGGACTTGATTTGTTGGATCAGGTGTGTTTAATTAGGGTTGAATCAAAACTCTGCAGGGATCCGGCCCTCCAGGAATTGAGTTTGACACCCCTGCCCTAAAAGAGTGCATAGGAGTACCTTAAAAGTACCTATTAGTATTTAAGTAGGACATATTAGTAACCCCAGTGTCAACTTTTGTACCGCTTTTTCTGAGAGTGTATGATCTCCTATAACTTGGTTCATATAGAAACATTCAACCTTTATAGGTATTTTCCAAATTACTGTGATGGTTTATGTTGTATGTATTTGTATGACCCAGATTTGAACAATTTTGCCATCTCATACAAATTGTCATGTGAGCAGGTTGGTTTGTTCTCAGATATTTAGTCGCATCATAGCTGCGTTGGTCTTTAAAGTTTAATTCAGGTGGTTTCATAGTTTAGACAGAGTAAAGGTTAAATGGAGTTTGCCCTAAGAGAAACTCCCCAACACCGATGAAGTAAACCACTTGAACAATTCCGAAGAGTGGAGCAATGACCAGCGCCCTGCAGCCGGCACCCTTCAGAAAAGCAGCTGGCCCTTCTTTGCGCATTATCTTTCTGTAGGAACAAAAAGCGGGATAATCATTAATACAGCAGAAACAGAAAATTGCATTAATGCGTTTTCCCAGAATGTCCATTAGCTAGGTTGCTTTACCTGATGCAGTCTGCCAGACCATTGTAGGTGTCTTCGTTTGCACTTTTACTGAGTGACTGCAGCCGGGTTTTCACAACTGGATAGAGATGGGATCAACCTTAGTCTTTGCACATACACTAACATTTACTCAAACAGGTGTTCTTAGCAAAACTTGAATGCTCACCATCACAAGGACTGACTGCCACAGCTGCTGTACATCCAGCCACACAGCCCGAAATAAAAGACCAGTAAAAAGGCACCTCGTCGTCCTCAGATGTCTTGCCCAGCTTGTTGATGTGGGCAAACAGCGGAAAGTAAACCACTGAGAAAGGGATGTCCCTGTAAGAAGACCCAAGGTATGTTTTACTAATGTCTCGAGAGATAACTCGCCCAAGTTGGACATTCCTGGATCAGCGTCCTTTGTCGAATGTACCTAGCAAACAAATACAGTCCTAACCCTCCACCTACCCCTAAACTCTGAGAGGAATGATAGGCTACTAAGAAAGTTTTTCAAGGCTTTAACTCTGCCATAACCTGACTCTAAAGTTGGACATTTCGACGGTAGTGTTGTTCCAGGACCAACAAGGATGTTAAGTCAGGGACAAGTCCAACTTGGGTCAGCCATGTTACACCAGGGCTGTCCAATCCTGCTTCTGGATTTTATCTCCAGCCATAATTAAACACACTTGAACCAGGTCTTCAGCATCACTAGAAACTTCCAGGCTGATGTTTTGGGGCTAAACTCTGTAGGAAAGTGGCCCTCCAGAAGCAGGATTGGACACCCCTGCTTTACACCAATATTTCCTTGTGGGATTCAGTTTAGAGGTACTGTGGTATGGCTTATTTAGGCCTGTGGTACTTGGACCACAGTTTGAGCAAGAGGATTGAATTTGGAATAGATTGGCCAAACATTTACGTTATAAGAGTCGTACCTCAAGAGGGTTGCTCCTAGACCTTTGTAAAGTCCCTGGATGCCCTTTGTGCGAAGCAGTTCCTGGGTAATCTGAATGGCTGACACTTTTCTGGTTGAAGACACTGGACCCACACTGTACGAACAGTTCAGGACTGGACTGGCTGTTCCAAGTTTCACAGTGTGAAGCACTGGTAACTTCCTCTGCTGGGTCACTGAATGTAAAAATGGCACAGCCTTTCAAGGAACCTCCTGCATAAAGTAAACTTTACAAGTCTACAAAATCAGTGGTTCTAAACTCTGGTCCTGGGTATCCACCACTTTGCACAATTTGTACGTCTCTGTTGTCTGACACACTCAGTTCAGCTCATGGAGCCTGCTCTTAACGAGCTGATGATTTGAATCAGGTGTGTTGAATGAAGAAGAATATTCACTGATCTGATGATTGATGATATCATGAATATTAAGGGTATTGAAAATTGTAGATTAATCATGATAGAACGTGAACCTGGGTCAGTAATTATGCCTCACCAAGTCGTCCTGCGTCCTGAAGCTGGATCTTAAGCATTTCCATTGGGGTTGTGACAATAACCTGACACATCCCTGCCCCGCAGCCAGCCAACATTTCCTGAAACACGTTCAGCTTGAGCCTGAAATAAAAGTGAGTATCATTCAATGCTTTTTTCATTTAACTATTATTGAGTATTGTACAATTTCTTGATAAAAGCAGAGGGAGCATACTCTCCCGTACTGAGCCGCTGACGGAAGAAATCATTGGCGGCCAGTTTGATGGCCTTCTCAGGAGTCACCAGTGTCAGGTTGACTGCTGCACCTGTAGGAAAAAACTTAACTGAAAAGATGTACTACTAACTTTAGTTAAATTCAAAGTTTTGGGAGGAAATTCCTGCTTTGGGACCTCTTATGATTCCTGACACTGAATCAATACAATGAAAACATTTTTAAGATTTTTTTGCCAATGTTGAACTTTGCAAGCTATGTAAAATATCTAAAAGTAAGTCACAGGAACTAACACCTATTACAGTCGAGAGGCTTTGGATCGGTGCCTCTTGTCAATTTATGTAAATGGTGTAAAGTGCTGACTTGCAATTTATATTGCATTATGAAGATGTCCTCGTGGGCTTTAGATTTTAGGAAAAGATAAAGGTAAAGTATTCTATAAAAATTTCTAAAATGACTTACCTCTGTACATTCCAAAGTATCCCTCAGATCGAACAGTCTTTATCAGACAGTCCATCCTAATCAAAATAATAATATGTTATCGTTGTCTACTGAGGTAAGTCACCATTCTAAATCTATACAATGAATATTGAATAAACCGCACCCCTTTCACTAACCCATAGTTTTCTGAGAAAGATAAACAAGTTTTCAGTTTCCATGACAGGTAATTCTCACTTACTCCCAGGATCTCTCTTTCAAAGAAAATGCTGTCTTGATTATGGTTGTGTGAACTTGCAATAAGTATTCAATGTAGGGTTTACAGTGAGTCTTTTCGAAAAAGAACCAAAAAATCCTCAATTAAAATCAACTAAATGTTAACAATGTGAGATGCAAACATACATATTTTTGTAGACCCGTTGGCTTCCTCTTTGGTTCTGGAGTCTTGTTTTGGCGAGATCGATGGGAAACACACAGGTAACACCCACCAGTCCAGCAACTCCACCATTGATGAGCTTGGCAGGGAGGCTTGTGAGAAACAAAAGAGAGCAAATAAATAAATCAATACCTATTGTATTCCTAATGCATTCATTCACTCATAACCCACTCCATTTAACAACTGTACAAAAATCAAGGCACTGCTTTGAAGGTATAGAAGAAAATGTCAAAAAAAGCAAGGCAATGTCAGGCTGACACATTCATTTAAGTGCAACTATCCCTGTGTGTATAAGAGTTAAACTGAACATGTTTAGACTACTTACAATAAAACTACAGCATCAAAATCATTTTAACTGACACAGCAGACAGTGGTTCTGGTTCCATACCTTATTGGTTGTTGAGCCATGGTGAGAGGTTTGTAGTTTTGTCTGAAGATTGAGGACTGAGGTAGACAGAGGCGCAGTCACTATGCAAAGCAGCAGAGAGGGGTTATATACTGCAACCCCTCCCAGGAGCCTCAGGCAACACCGGCTGTTCACTCCCTGGCTGTGTGTCTCCACTGTGACTGACTGCATGGCCAATCAGAGGAGCAGGATCTTCTTACAGTAGGCATGCAAAGAGACACTTACACTACCACACACACACTTGCATGCATGTTTAGGGATTTTCGATCAGATCAGTACGTTTAAGTGCATTCCTAAGTTTTAGAAAAAGTCTTTGGGGGGAAAAATGTAAAAAAACAAAAAAATTTTTTAAAGAATGTTGGATTTCTTCCAAAGCATGCTTCTACATGTCTAAAATGTTCTGAACTGGAAACAGGCACATCTTTATAAATGGTAATATAATAGTATATAGAAATATAAATAGTACTGATCTAAATAGAAGGTTACTGGTCTGGACATCAAAATATTATATATTGATTCTGTCCCAAGAATCAAATATCATTGTGCCTTTGATCGAGAGCCATTTCAATCGATTTCAAGACCCTTAATCTCACTTCACCTAATTATAGGTACACCTGTAATAAATATTTCATCAAGTCACTAGAGATAAAAGCAATGAAAGTCAAAGAAGTCAACAAAGTACTGAATGTAAATTATAGATTTTGACAATCCATGTTACACTGTATTTTAATGTACAAATTAGAAATATATATTTTTATTTGTAAATATATACCCATGGTACTTGTGCCATTTTATGAAGGCTAATTATAATTATGTCTAATTGTGTAAAGTTGTGTTTGAACATATTAGTTATATTTTTTTAAGTAAAATTAAAAATCACAATAATTAATGCAACAGTGAATCAATATGGCAAAATTGATTCAAATAAAGTACAATCAATGGCATTCGAAATTGTAAATTTCCTAAACACAACAGAAATTCATTTTTCACTGGGAAACTACATTGCTATGTTATGACCATATAATTAATTTGACATTGTGTTATGATCTGTTCTGCTTTTTGGTCAAAGCTTAATGAATTAAAAATATATTGTAAAAACTGATTGTGATAGTTATGGAGCAGAACTGAGAACAAAAATCACACAGATCCCACATTTGCATGCAATTTTCATAATATGGCAATGCCAGACCAAATTTGATCATTAATGTTTATTTTTCAGTTTTCACAACATTATTTATATAATTTCGTAATAAAATGTGTGAGTCATCATCATCAATCAGTAACAGTTTAAAAATACATCTTTGCCAAATCGTCCTTAGAAATATTTTGTCTCTGACACACATGCATACATATGTAGTTGGCAAACCATGCAATTAATATGTAAACATATTTTATGTTTTATATCAAGCCTTTCTGATGTAACCTAAGAAATAAAATGAATTGCTCTCATACATAAAAGATCAAGGTAAGGATATTTTATTGCTACTGTGGAGATTTTAATTGTTATTTTTGTTTAGTATGTATTTTCTGGTGCTCTGGTAATGGTGTTTTTTCTACGGCTAGTCAAAATGAAGCATTTGCTTGTTTAAAAAAAAATGAGTGAATGATATTATTACAGAGTTACAGTAAATGAGACTTTAGTGATTAATGCAGACGTTTATAGTGAAAAAGATACAGACAGGAGAACCAGAACAAAGACTGTCTCTCACCTACAATATTCATCAAGACATTCTAGCTGGATTTTGTATGTGTGTGTGTGTGTGTATTATATTACATATATATATATGTTGTATTATATATATACAACATTATTACAAAACCATCCATATTGTTTACTCTTTCTATATAGCTGAAATGAGAAACACTTTCTAATAGAACAAATGTTACCAAAACATTAGAGGGGGAAAAAAGGTTAACAGAACTGAATTTTATTGTGAGGAAGGCCCCTTGTCGATTGATTTCAGACGGCACGCAGGTGCTCGGAGCATTTGCTGGGAGTGTAATTTGGCTTGTAAACACACTCGTTCCTGGTAGTGTTGCATTTTGTGCAGCGACACTGGCGTGCCACCGGATAAAAGAAGAGCGGGTCAATGTGGACAGGACAGCCGGGCATCTTAGCAGAATGATAGACCAGAGAACGATGCATGCATCCTCTCTGAATCAGGAAACGCTTGCCCACAAATCCTCTCACGTTTGTGTCCTGTCACACACACAAAATCGACAGTGTAGTACAGTATATAATATTTAGTATATTTATATATGCAATATATTGAATCTAATTTACAACAATGCTAAATAGTATGTATTTATACTTATTACTAATTATTGCCTATTACATATTTATTCTTATTGTTTAGTTGTAATATATAATAGTATATTTTCTTCTGATATAATGTGCAGAGAAAAAAATCCAAGATAATAAAAAACAAGAAATCAAAAGCTTTGTTCCATCAAATTCCACATGTATTGAGTTTCCTGTTTTGTTTTTTTAGATATATTTAATGAAGAAAGTGTGTAACATTATTATTATCTGATTTCACATGTCGTCTTTTGATATTTAGGTTCATAAACCGCATGGACAAAATATAAAATGGCTAATGAAAGATAATTGTTCTTATTATTGGTGTTTCACATATGTGTTATGTCCCCAGAACAAGTCATTTATGAATACTACTCTCTCATTTTTATGATTCACTCTCTCTCTCTCTCTCTTATATATATATATATATATATATATATATATATATATACCGTTGTCTCTCTTTCCTTCTCACACACAAACACACACCACACCGCATACACAAAAAGCATATGCTCGATCAACTATACTCATAAAATTATATTTTTTAAAAGAAGTTATTGCTTTTTTATATATAATTAAATATATTATATTCAGTGGTATATTAAATATGTTCTAAATAATTCTTATGCTCCACTGCACTTCATTGTCAAAAATGACTTTGTTCATCATGAAACCTGCTTATCTCTGGTATCGAATTGGTCAGTTGTCCAAATTATTTGACACATTAGCCCACATAAGAAACATGCTGCATGATTGTATTGTGAAGCTGTTAGGCTCTTACCTGTGTGAAGCACATTCCGCTGCACATGGTGGTGTTGACGGCCATGCAGTGACCGCACTCGTGTCTCTCCACGTACAGCGTGTAGTTCTTCAGAGAGCAGGCCAGGAGAACATCTCCTCCCAACACAAACAGCAGACTGCAAAACAACATCTTCATCTTCATCCAACACCTCTCCAAACACAAAATCTTCCTCTGGAGGATTGCTGATGTTCTGGTCAGTGCAGTTGGGAATCCTTCTTTTAACAAGTCAGATTTTGATTTGGTCAGAGTTCCTCGTGTGCTTTTAGACTCACACTAATCCCAAATGATCTGCGTGCCTCTTATCTTGCGGTGCAGGGAGGGAGGGTCTTCAGGTTGATCCTCCACGCTGGAAATCAACGTGACACCGGGCCGAACAGCCCCGGTCATCTCTTGATGTAACTCTTGATGTAAAACCAAGTGTTCAGCGGAATTGGTAATTATGCATCGCTATTTATAATGTCGAACAAATGCATCCCAATGAAAATCAAGGAAGACATCTTGCATTTTATTTTATTACCACCGTGACTTTAGCATTTAAGAATAATTGTATCTTGATAAAATAAATAATAGCAAATAATTGCAAATTTGACATCAAAACAGACTAATAATCTCCCTTTATATATGAAAATCTAAACTTCATCGCGGTTGCAATTTCTAAAGGTCAGCTATGAATATATATGTATATATATATATATATATATATAGATAGATAGATAGATAGACACACACACACACAGTGTTGGGAAGGTTACTTTGGAAATGTAGTGGGTTACAAATTACAAAATACCCTATTTGAAATGTAATAAGTAGTGTAACTATTTAAATTACTTTGTTAAAGTATTTCCAGCGAATGTGTTCAACTGTTACTCATTTTGAAACATTTAAAGCAGGCAGGGTTAACCTCACAGTAGTGCTCAACACTGATTACTGTCAGACTATCAGAATCCTTCATCACGTGAATTAAGATTATAATAATTCAATTTTAAAGCACAGTCATCGCAAAATCAGACTTTAGCACCTCTTTTTACTTTGAGATCATTCTAATACAGATTTAACATCATAATAAGAAATAGTTTCATAGCTAACACACTGTTTTTGACGTCAAATCTTTGCATAGCTGTGACAGGAGACACTGGAATCTAACAATGCCTCGGAAAAAAACAGTTCATCTTAAAATATACAGCATATTCATAAACCCAAATAGGAAATAAAACAGTTATCAGATAAGCAGGAGCATTCACTCCTGAAATATTGGTGTCTCATATTTTAGAGCAGTCAATGCAATTTGGGATAGAAATCAATTAAATCTGCATGTATGTGTGTGTGTGTGTGTGTAAAAAAAATTATATATATATATATATATTCAGATGTGACCCCTTTGTAGTCGTTAACATTTTCGCAAGCAACTGTAATTCAGTTGCACATTTTTTCTCAGTAACTGTAACGGATTACAATAGTTACTCCCCAACACTGATTGTGATAGTGTTCTGTTTGCTTGCAATTTGTTTCTTTGTTCTTTTTATCACTGTTAGTATGTATGTGATTGTATGTGTATGTGTGTGTGATTTACCTGACAGTTCACATTGCAGTAGAATGCTTTTTTGCACTTTCCACATTTTGCAAGACCCTTTTTCCTGTAAAAAAAACACACACACAACCACCAATGTTCATTAAAACTTGTGTGTGTGTGTGTGTGTGTGTGTGTGTGTGTGTGTGTGTGTGTGAGAAAAAAAACTATTATTAAGATGTGACCCTTTGTAATTCTTAACATTTTCATAAGTAAGTGTAATTTAATTACACTTTTTTTCTCTGTAACTGTAATGGATTACAGTTACATTTAATATACATCTTACTTCTTTAATATAAAATATACATATAATTCATTAACTCTTTTTTTTTGTTTATGTTTTTATGTTACATTTGACATTGGGTGTTTGCTAAGCTTCCCATGCAAACTGATTTCTCTGTATCAAACTGATCAACTTTCGGCTATTTTTTAATTAATTATTACAGTCGTGTTCTTGTTGCATTTCTTGCCATGTCCCAGTTCTGTTGGCTAAATGGGGTTGTGTGCAGAGACAGCAGGCATGTTTCACATGTTTCGTTGTTTACCTGGACAATGTTTTGCTGTTCTAATCCCCACTAATGCTTCCCTCTCCACTGCTGGGACATGTGCTGCCACAGTATGCTTCCAAACCTCAGCTATAGCAACAGCACCGAACCACACTCACGCTCAAATACACACAGAGAAATAAAACATCCAAAATAGCTCAATAACTCAGTGAAAGTGTTAGACATAAATATATGCTTAATGGATTACACAGCAAAAAAACACAGTACAAAATGTGATTCATGCTTTTAATAAACTGGGTTTATTCAAAACAAAAAATATTATTTATTTAATTATAAGACAGAATAATCCTGACTACATTAGTTTACTATTAAAATAGTTCCTTAAGACAATAACTGCACATTATCACGTTTTACAGTATTTGTGGGTGTATATTAAAGAACTAATGTTTGTTAATGTTATCAATTAAAGTTGTTATGTAAGCAATAAGACATTCGAGGCTTGTTGTATCGAGCACGTCTCGAGTACCTTATTGCTTTTATAAAACGGTTACCACACAATAAAAAAAATCCTTCCGCTATAAAATCCTGACTGTAACAGTAACGGCAAGAAAATGTTTCGGTATAACATGCCTCGTCTTATAGAGCTCAAATTAAATAGGAGAATAGGAACTGTTCTCATCTGCTGTGTCTTTTTTTTTTTTAAACACCATATATGATATTTTCTCAAACACATACATCTGCTTATCTCTCAGCATGAGAAAAAGTCTGTTTTCTGTCTTTTAGTTTACAACAGACAAATCAGCACAGCGCAAGTTTGCAAGCATCATTACAGTGTAAATGGACACACAGAATCATACCTGAAACAGAAAACTAATAAATACAGTAATATTTCCTCCACACTTTGGAAACTGTGGGCTTTCACAAAGTTGCGTGCACACATCAGCATATCTCCCGCACAAGAAGATTTTCTAGGCCACGGTCTCCTCAAAATTAAAGGTGAATAATGCAACATAACGCCAGCATTCAGCATTTTGCTGAAATAAATAATTCATGGAACAGTTTTGACGCTATATTATTGATTGTTTATGTTTCTAGGGGTGTTGCAGTGA
>NW_015537979.1:286219-287315 GCF_001515605.1 Sinocyclocheilus anshuiensis | reverse complement strand
TAATCAGGTTGATTCATATTAAATATGAGGCAGCCTGTCAAGTTTAATATATATATATATATTTAATATATAAAAAAATCACTGCAAAGAAACTGATATATTAAAAAAGACAAAGCCATACAGTCGGTCCTCGGTTCAACTGAGCAGTGAAATATGACAGACCGAAGGAGAAGAGCCTCAGTGTGGGGTCAGGCATGTGTTTGTCTTGACCACAGCATTGACTCCAGGTGACTGTAACTGAATCAGTCTATGTTTAGTGCACTCTCAACCTCAATAATCACAGTGTCGGGGTTAGCAGACTTTATATAATTAGGATGTCATTTGAGCCCTTTATAACTGAAAGATTCTCTGTGGTGCTCTGAGGATGCCAGGAGGACAATATATGGTTGTGCAATCAGTTACATTCACAGTATCCTGCCAACAAGTCGACCTGGTCACGTTGTACTAGAGACATGGAAGTAAACGCTAGAGGGCAACATGATACACACTGGTCACTTCGGGAAAAAACTAGGTCACAAGGATACATGACCCATCCCTTTTTTTTATGATGTCTCCTCCTCAACCATATCTTCTGAGGGACAGACACATTTCAGCCAAGGTCAAAGGTCAAAGGTGAATGCGCTGGTTTATTTCATATATATATATATATATATATATATATATATATACATACATCTATATATTATACAGGGTGTCCGCGTGTCCTTAAAAAGTCTTAAAATGTCTTAAATAACGTTTTCATAATATTTTTTATATATATATATATATATATATATATATATATATATATTCCACTATACATACGTCTGTATATGCACACACATACTGGAGGTCAGAAGTTTGGAATAAGGAAAAGAAAGTCTCTTATGATGCAATAAATTTTTATTTGATCAAAAACACAGTAAAAACAGTAATATTGTGAAAAATTTTTTTACAATATAAAATACCTTTTTTCTATTTTAATTTATTTCAAAATGTAATTTATTTCTTTGATGCAAAGTAATGGTAGCCTACTTACAAATGTTAAAAACAGTTTTTGCTTATTTTGTGTGTGTGTGTGTGTGTGTGTGTGTGTGTGTGTGTGTGTGTGTGTGTG
>NW_015537979.1:246492-286186 GCF_001515605.1 Sinocyclocheilus anshuiensis | reverse complement strand
TTTAAGGTAATTGTGACTTTTTATCTCACAATTCTGACTTTTTTTCTCAGAATTGCGAGTCCATATCTTGCAATCCTGACTTTATAACACACAATTGCAAGTTATAAAGTCAAAAATGCGAGTTATAAAGTCAGAATTGCGAGATATAAACTCGTAATTCTGACTTTTTTTCTCGGAACTGCAAGTTTATATCTCGCAATTCTGACTTTATAACTCGCAATTTTTACTTTATAACTCGCAATTGAGAACCCGTAATACTTTTTTTCAGGATTCTTTGATGAATAAAAAGTTTTAAAAAAACATTTTATATTGTAACATTTTAAGTGTCCTTACTGCCACTTTTGACAAATTGAAAGCATCCTCGCCGGAAAAAAAGTGTTAATTTCTTTTTTTTAATCACGCTTACCCTAAACCTTTGGAATTGTAAAATTTAATTCAAAATGAAACAATTATTTTAATTGTTAATTGTAGTAATATTTCTGTATTTTAATCAGCCTTGGTCTAGCTTTCCCAGACATTTCCTAACGTCTGTATGTCTTCTGTTTGCCTTTCCTCCTTACAGAGAGTGATTAATGAGAGGTTAAGCTAGAGGTTCAAATCAACGGTCGACCTGTTCGGGCCATTCTTGACACAGGGAAGCAGCGTGAGCTTGGTCCAACCCCAGCTCCTTGGATCAGGAAAGGCAGGCCAGGCACTCCTTCCCGTCACCTGTGTCCACAGTGACACCAGGTATGTCCCTGCATGCACTTCTCCATTTCAGCTGCCCCAGGTACCTGGTCCATCAAAGTGGGTGTAATTAAGGATGTTCTTGTCCCTCTACTATTGGGAAGAGACTGGCTGGGGCTAGACACATTTCTGAGACGACCTGAGCAGCCTGCCCACTAAAAAGGACCCCCAGGAATCAGAAAATGATGTGGACGCCTGGTAGTGTTAATTTTGTCAGCCATTTTTAATTTAGTCTTAGTCTTTTAAATTAGTCTTAGTCCTGGTGCCAAATGTACATTTTAGTTATCACATTCAGTCAACCTTGTCCTGTTTTTGTTTAGTCTAGTTTTAGTCAATGACAAGTTTTTGTCACATTTTCGTAATGCTGTATAATAATTAAACTTAACTTCTTTTTTTTTTTTTGCTCAAAATTATCGAAAAGTTTGTTGTCATTTGATAAGTTTATTTTTACATTTCAAGTATTGCACTTTCACCAATAAGCACAAATCAATAGAATGTGGACTCATACACATGGTTTATTTTACCTCATCTAGTGTACTGATTTAGGCTATTTAATATATAAATTAATATCAAAGACTTAGATATGCACTCTCTCTGTCTGCATTATTAAAACTGGCAAAAACAGACAAAAATTATTTTAAATGTAAAATTCCTAATAGTAAATCTAAATTGCAATAATGTTTCTCTATTAAAACAACAGCGGTTGAGTAAGTGCATTTATTCAGCAACCAAAAACAAAATAGTCGAGATCTCATCACAGAACACAGACTGGCTGAATGACACTTTAATTTAAGCTGAACATCTCACATGGAGATCGCTAAACTCCAGTTTACTTGTCTGTCGGTGTTTCCAGATCATCGTCGGTGCTTCTGCAATGAAGAACGAGCGCGTGCGCATGGTTGCCAGATTGCAAAAAATAAGCAAAACACTGGGCAGAAAATTTATCCTTTTAACAGAGAAGCTCTGATTTGCAGATCAGAATCAAAATCAGAAAGAGCTTTATTGCCAAGTATGTTTGCACATACAAGGAATTTGTTATAGTGTTACAAGCGCTGTCCGGAATGGCGTCATTCAGCCAGGTTTCCGTGAAACACAGAGCAGCAGAGTGTGAAAAATCCTTATTTGTCCGGGAGAGCAGAAGAAGTTTGTCCGTTTTGTTGTCGTTCTGAATCCGCGCTTCCTGAGCTTCACGAGCGCGCCGGCTCGCTTCCCTCGTCTGCACGTCCTGAAGCGCTTGATCAGCGCAGCAGCTCCGCCGACTACAACGTTCAGCAAAACGTCCGAATAAACGAAATCCGGTAGAAGATTGTGTGGTGTGTTCTGCCGAATGTTCAGCAGCTCATCCCTGGTAAAACTGATCGTGTTTGAGAAACAAAAAACAGGAAAAACTAACAAAAACAGTACAAACACTGGAGAGCCAAACACTGAGGCTGCCGTCTGCGGCGTCATCGCTGTTAAATCCAAAAGATTTGAACTCTTGATATCTGGCAACCGCACACTTGAAAGCGTGTGTAGTAGAGGCGTGTACAGCAGTCCGCAATACTATTTTGTCTCATTTTTTGACGAAAATTAAAAGAAATTTTGGTATAGTTTTATTTTTTTTAAATGCATTTTAGTCTCGTCTTTTTTCATCAACGATATTGCATGTTAATATAGTCACAGTTGTCGTTTATTGACCTTATTGTCGTCTTGTCATCATCTCGTCTTAGTCATGGGAAAAAAGTTCATCAACAAACATTTTTCATCTTACTTTTTGTTAATGAAATTAACGCCTGGGATACTTTGCCTCGGAAAGCGAGAGAGTGGGTGAGTCAACAAACAACAACCTGGATGTATTTTCTGACCTATTCCAGCAGGTTTTGATGGGGGTCCCTGGTCTGTGAGCAGCGTGAGGATGACTGACTCAGACACTGCTGGAAGCAGATCAGAGTTGTGGAGGGAAAAGACCATCTGCCTTCCCCCCAATGCTCTCCACACTTTGTGGTAAAGAACGGCTTGTTGTATTGTGTGGCCACCAGGCACGGCGAAGTGAAGGAGCTCCCCACCTTGACAAAAGGGAAAACTGACATGGTGATTTCTCTGGCACACAGAGAACACTCTACAGATGCTCAGGGACCATTTTCTCTGGCCGGGCATCAGTGCAGAGGTGTGACATTTCTGCCAAGCCTATCCTGTGTGCCAAAGAACCTCCCCTCAGAAGCCAGCCCCAGCCCCAGTGGTGCCACTTCTTGTTATTGAAGTGCAGTTCACGCAGCTCGGAATGGATCTTGTAGGACTGCTGCTCAAGTTGGCTCGAGACCACAAGCACATTCTAGTAATTGTCAACTATGCCACCCGCTACCCAGAGGCCACCCCCCTCAGACGGGCAACCACAGCAGCTATTGCCCAAGAGCTCTTTCTGATGTGTAGCTGGGTGGGGATCCCTACAGAGATCCTCACAGACCAATGGACCCCCTCTGTCTCCTGGATAATGACCGACCTCTGCAAACTGCTAAAGGTGAAACATATTCGAACCTCAGTCTACTACCCCCACACTGATGGGTTAGTGGAGTGTTTTAATCGGATTCTTAAATCGATGTTGAAGAGGGTGGTTGCCGAGGATGGCTGTGATTGGGACCGAATGCTGCAGTACGTGCTCTTTGGAATAAGAGAAGTACCCCAGGCTTCCACTGGTTTCACCTCCTTTGAATTGCTCTTTGGAAGCCTACTTCCAGGGCTACTTCCTACTACTAGGGCTACTGGACATCGCCAAAGAAGCCTGGGAGCAACAGCCTTCTCCCTATTGCTTGGAAACTTATGGCCCCGGAGACCTGGTATACAGTGATCGAAAAGTAGGCGCTGGCTATAAAATGGGCCATCCTGGAGCTACGCTCCTACCTCCTAGGGCACTCCTTCATCCATCGTTGAGCAAGTCCCCAGTATGAGAGAAAGAATCGACCAAGTAATGACTCTGGTAAGGCAACATCTGCTCATGTCCCAGCAGGCCCAACAATGCCTATATGACTGGCCGGACCAACCCCATGAGTTCCAACTTAGAGAAAAGGTCCTCGTCTAGATCCCTGACACTTTCTGCAAGTTCCACACCTCTTGGAAGGGTCCCTATACTGTTGAGCGTGTTGCCCTGTGAACTACCGTCTGGGCCAACCTGGAAGACGAAGGCTAGAGCAGATTTATCACATCAACCTCTTGAAGCAGTGGGTCGCAGCACCCCCTGCCACGGCCCTGTTAGCATAGAAGGATGAACCCGTGGTGGACCTCGGAACCAGCTCGCGCCCAATCAGTGATCAGCGAAAGGAGCTCATGTCCCTGCGACCCTCGAGCAGCCAGGAAGGGCCCGGTACATATCCATTCTAGATCTCACAAAAGGATATTAGTAGGTCCCCAGATTCCAAGCAGAAGACCACTTTCAACACTCTCTCAGGGCACTGGCAGTACCGGGTCCTTCCTTTCAGCCTGCATGGGGCTCCAACAACCTTCCAGAGGTTGATGGATGTGGTTCTGAAGCCCCACCAACAGTATGCCGCCGCGTATCTGGATGATGTAGTCATCCACTCAGACAACTGGGAAGACCATGTGACTCGGCTGATGGAGGTGCTATCAGCACTGCGTTGGGCTGGGCTGACTGCCAAATGTCACCTGGGTCTCTCCGAAGCACGTTACTTGGGGTAAATTGGCAGAGGCCTCATCCTCCCACAGGAAGACAAGGTAAGAGCAATCCGTGAATGTCCCAGGCCCATGCCAAAGAAACAGGTACATGCCTTTCTGGGGTTGACCAGGTACTACCGCTGTTTCATACTGGGCTTCTCATCTTTGGCTTCTCCCCTCACAAGCCTAACAAATAAAGGCCAGCGCAACAAGGTGCAGTGTAGCCCAGCAGCAGAGGAAGCATTCTAAAACCTAAAAGCTGCTTCATTTTCCTCCATGGTGCTCCACACTCCAGACTTCTCTCAACCCTTCACTCTCTACACTGACGCCTCCGATAACAGGCTAGGAGCAGTCTTATCCCAGACTATCAGTGGAGAAGAACATCCAGTGACATACATCAGCTGGAAACTTACGGCCCTGGAGACCTGGTACGCAGTGATCGGAAAGTAAGCGCTGGCTATAAAATGGGCCATCCTGGAGCTACACTATACCCCTTAGGGCACTCCCTTCACCCTGGTAACCAATCATGCACCACTCCAATGGATGTCCAAAGCAAAGGATACCAACACGAGGGTTACCAGATGGTTCCCCCCCCGTGTTGAACGGCTTACGTGTCTGCACTCCTCTTTCCCTCTCTGACCCCGCTATGTATATATAATTTATATATAATAATGTATGAAAACAAAGGAACATTATGATGTAAAATGAATAAATATTTTACATTCAAATTGTTATGATTATCTTGTATTTTCTAAAAACAGATTATACAATTTAAGTTATACAAATGCAAAGTAAAAGCATTTTCACTAGTGGTTTCAGATATGTACAATAGTATATACTATAGTGTAGATAAAATAATATATAATTCATAAGGGCAACCCAGTACAGTTAGCATTACCAGTGTCATTATCTCAATTTAGACCCATAATGCAATGTGGAGAACCATCCTGAAGTGGTTTATTTTGCAATAATGACTGATAGACTGCAAATGATCCTGCTAATTACACTGCCACAATAAACAATAAGAACATAAATTGACATGAAATATTGATTTGAGTTTAAAGTATCTGACAATGTGAGTGTTGTGAGCAACATGAAACTAGTTTAATTGGCTGTCACAAAAAAAACAGTTGAGTATACAGTTTAGCAAAATTATGGAAAAAGTATTAAAATGCAAAACAAAATAAAACAAAACCAAAAAGACAATCTAACTGACAGAGAACACACACTCATAATCATAGAGTGAAAATATCAGTTTGTGATGCTGAACTGTTCAATTATCTCTGAACTATAGCATGTACATGTACAGATGCTCTTTCTTACTGTAGTGAGAACATAATCGCACTCAACAAATGCTAATACCACATGTGTGAGGTTTGATAAACCAAACGTGCTGATATAATTGTCAGAAATAGATAAATGCAACACAACATGATATATTGATATATTGGTATAAAATGCATAATTGTCCCCAAATACTGAGCAAATTTAAATGAGTGTGTGTGTGTGTGTGTGTGTGTGTGTGTGTGTGTGTTGAATGTAAACTAGTATCAGCACTTTTGCCCTCATAAGTGTTTGGAGAGATTGAACTAGGGAATTGTATTTCAAAGTCATCACCCATAGGGGGCAGAATGATCTTCACAAACCATCCCCTATTTTTAAAGGCTTGTAAATCTAAATACTTTGACTGTAAAATGCTCTATTTTAGCTGGTTGTCAAGTCAACATTTCTCATTTTTGTTTAAAGCTGAAGTACTAAAATAAGAACTCAATAAGCTAAAACTAAAACTTAATAAACATTATACAGACATATTTATTAAAATAATAATAAAATTGACAAAACACCCAACAACATTACTAAACCTTTACCTTAAATTAAAACGAAAACAGAAAATATAAAAATAAAGTTAATTCAAAATAACTGTCATCTGAATACTTCAGTGTGCCTGATTTTTTTTAACCCTTATTTCACTAACCCTATTTCTATGAAATTGAATATGTACATCTTGGGAAACCTTGCAAAAAGTTACCAAAGAAAGTTTTTTTTTACTTGTTTTAACGTTAAAAGTAAGTTTATTTAAATGTATTAAAATGCATTGTATTTTATTTCTATTATTAACAACAAAATATGTTATATGAAAAAATAAATATAATTTAAATATAGCTTCCTAAAGAAAATATAGTATGCCTAAGTATATGTATCTTATTTTAAGAATATGTATAATATTATTTTATGTGGTGTAACTCACGCCCTCACACTTGTATCCTCACATACAGATTACTAAACGTGTCTATATTAAAGATTCAAGCCTTTGTAAGTAATGATAAGGAATTCACACCAGAATTATTTCACATGGTTTGGCCATCTTTAACAGTCCAAACCTGGATCTTGCGTACAACAACCCAGCTCGGTTGGGCTGCAGTGACTCGGATTCGTAAACATGCCACGGTTGCCGGCACAAGTTTCTGGACTGCTGGTTCATTAAACTGGCCTTGTTGAAGAGAACCCAGCTTGTCAAATCCGGAGCACTCCACCTCCGACTCCTTTTTCACCAGCGTTTTTCCAAGTTCCACATCAGCATAGACCAGCTCATCTTTCCCATCCAATCCTGTATGTATTTGGACACGTGAGATAAGAACAGGTTCATGAAAGACCACTAAAATGTAGTTTTCTGGGCCAATAGGTGATACACCCCAGAAATACTCTAAGCCCTGGCTGTAAGCTTTGTCGACTGTATTGGTCTGATAAATTTCAATATTCGTGCTAATGTCTGCTGGAGGGTTATCAGCAACTCCTTCAACAAAGTCCTCGTCCTTGAGTTGATTAAACGTCCCCTTAAATGACGAGTAAGTGCCCATGTGCTGAAACAGAGATGGGTGGAAACGTATGAATTTATCCTGCATCAACAATCTGTGAAAATGCGACAGCAGGAAGTCGCAGGGCATCTCTTGGTAGAAATTATAAAGGAATCGGGCTAGAATGGGCAGATCTCTGCACTGATAGAGTTTTCCAATGTAGCCCAACTTGGAGAATTCCAATGTGACCCACTTTGAGTTGCTCATCGAATGGATGTGCTCACGCATACTGGAGAGAAAGTTCTTCGAACAGCTCACATCATCCTCCAGCATGACATAGTACTGGGAGAGATTACTGCTAAAATGGAGCAAATAGGAGTAGTCCACATTTTGCTTCGAACGGAAGGACACGCGGTCAGAAGCGTCGTTGAAGTTCCTCTTCAATCCTGTGAGGGGAGGATAGTTGTCTTCATTGGCATGGATGACCAGAAGTTGACCCTTGGACAGCCGCGTGTGGAATTCATTTGTAATCTTCTCTAATGTCTGCTGGATCCAGCTCACATCAAAGTCAGCAAGAAGGACGACCACAACCATTTGATCCAGCTCTTCTTCTGAGGAGGCAGAGTAGATTGACTGAAGGGTGTCCTGAAGATAACTGCCCTTTTCTCTCTCCACAGACGAGAGGCCCACCGTCAGGTACTCTGAAAAATGATGAAACACAAGGGTGTGAATATAAAGTTGTTTTCTGGGTTTCATTGGGCTCACAAATTCTTATTCAAGATTTTGCCTTGTTTTTCAGATAAAATATTCAAAGTTAAGTTTTTTCTTGCTCCACTGGCAAATAGTTGATGGATGGATGGATAGATAGATAGATAGATAGATAGATAGATAGATAGATAGATAGATAGATAGATTTCAGCATCATTACTCTAGTCTTCAGTGTCACATGATCCTTCAGAAATCATTCTAATATGTTGATTTGCTGCTCAAGAAACGTATTATTATTTTCAATGTGAAATCAGGTTTGGCTGCTTAATAGAATGCATTAAATTAATGCATCTATTTGCAGGGGTTTTATTAAAAGCAAAACACAACAGAATGGAGCATTGGAACGACTTGAAAGTAACAAAATAAACAAACAACCGGGAACATGGGGAACAAGATAAGAGAAACAAAAGCAAACATGAACAACATCAACCATTACATTTAACAACTGACCAAACAAGGAAGACACAAGAGCTATATATACACAGGGTGCTAAAAAGCTTAACAAGATAATGAGACACCTGGGGATATAATCAAGGAGGAACCACTAAATGAAAGGATTACAAGGGACTACAAAAGCTGACACCGGAAACTGGAACACAATTCCAACATTAAAGCCTAACAATAGACAACACAGGGAACATGTAATGTAACCCCCCTCCCCAGGGAGCGGATTCCAGACGCTCCACACCAAACCCAAACAAAAGTCCAGTGCAGAGCTGAAAACCAGGGCAAAGCCAGTGGAGCCAGGGTAGAGCTGGAGACCAGGGCAGAGCAGGGAACCAGGGTGGAACTGGATACCAAGGTGGAGCCCACACCAACATCAGCAGTGGATCTGCCACACTGGATGCCAGTCTCATCTGCCCCAAAACAGGTCCGTGACCACCAGTGCTGTAGGTGTATAACCGTTACAGTGGGCTCCTCCTCCAACTCTCTCACAGTGAAGGAGGATCCGCTCAGCACAAGTGCTCACTCCACAAACTTGTTAAATGTCCCTTGAGAACCATCACAGGAAAGTTGTGTGCAAAGTGGTTCAGCGAGTCCAGAGCGATAAAAAGTAATCAGATTATTGTCCAGGAGGTGAGTGTGATAGGCTTCTCTATTCTGTGGGCTTTTTGAAGAGCAGTTTGTGTACAATTCAGCCTGTAAGTTCACTGTATTGTGGAAGCGCTGTATTGATGGTGTTTTCTGCTTATGGTGTGGTACGGAATCTCAACTTTTGGATTTTCATAGACTTTCATTGACTTTCACTATGGATGTCCAGAAGGAACAAATTAATTTCCTAGATGTTAATGTTATGAGACCGGTATTGAGACTAGTTTATTTCGTAAACCCACAGACTGTAATACGCTTTTAGATGGGTTATCATATCCCCCTGCTCCTCTGAAACGTTTCCTGCCTATTTCTCAATTCAGTCGCATTCATAGTATTTGTAGTTGAGATGAGGATTATCAATATCATGCAGAAGAAATGGCCAATAGGTTTAGGCAGAAAGCATATGTGACCCTGGACCACAAAACCAGTCATAAGGGTTAATTTTTCGAAATTGAGATTTATACATCATCTGAAAGCTGAATAAATAATCTTTCCATTGATGTATGGTTTGTTAGGATAGGACAATATTTGGCTGAGATACAACTATTTGAAAATCTGGAATCTGAGGGTGCAAAAAAATCTAAATATTTAGAAAATCGCCTTTAAAGTTGTTCAAATGAAGTTCTTAGCAATGCATATTACTATTCAAAAATGTAAGTTTTGATATATTTACAGTAGGAAATGTACAAAATATCATCATGGAACATGATCTTTACTTAATAGCCCAATGATTTTTGGCATAAAAGAAAAATCAATAATTTTGACTCATACAATGTATTTTTGGCTATTGCTACAAATATACCCCAGCGACTTAAAACTGGTTTTGTGGTCCAGGGTCACATATAAGGAGGAGTGGACACAATCTGCAATAGATCGCTTCAGTAGCAGTTCTCAACAGGATTGTCTTGTCAAGAATTGTTTTATCCAGTGTTCTCCACTAGCTAAATATATCAAAGGCATAATTCAGAAACATTGGTACATTGTTGACAATGATCCTATTTGGCACACAATTTTCGCTAAACCACCTTGGGTAGTCTTTAAGAGACCTCCAAACTTACGTAATATGCTGGTCAGGGCTGATTTATCTGTTTCTCAGCCAACACATTTTTTGAGTAACATTCCTTCAGGTAATTATAAGTGTGGAGGTTGTCAACAATGTAATTTTACCTACAAAATACAAACTTTTAAGCATCCCTGTACTGGGAAATCTTTTAAGATCAGAGGAACGATTTCTTGTAAGACCTCTAATGTTATTTATGTGCTGTGCTGCCCGTGTGGACTCTGTTACGTGGGTAAAACTAGCAGACAACTCAAATTGCAGATTGCCGAACATCGAAGTGCCATTAGGCTGCATGACCCTAGAAGTCCAGTAGCACAACATTTTGCTAGATTTAAACATTCAGTTTCCACGCTACAATATATTGGCATTGAAGCTGTCAAATTACCTCGTAGAGGAGGTGATATCAACAATTTGCTTTTTGCTTTTAAAATGTATACTTTGAAGACATTATCACCAAATACACAAAATAATGATCTTTAAATTAGCATCATATGACCCCTTTAATGAAGAGTTTGATATTCGTCCTTTTCTGCAGTAATGATGCTCATTGTATTTGCATGTTCACATTTGATAAGATTGTCCTTGGTATTTTATGTTTTCACTGACCGAGTGTAGAGTTCTTGATGTTTGTGTGTGTGTGTGTGTGTGTGTGTGTGTGTGTTTGTCATGTGATGTAATTTCTGCTGGTATTTAAGGGCTCATCAGTATATCTATTCATTGTCTAATGAAGAGCCTTACGACTCGAAACTTCACCTGTGGTGAGAACATGAAATAAACACTTTTGCATTTTGGAGCTGTGGTGTGCCACCTTTTCTTTCTTTTTATTTTTTACAATAGTTGAGCACCCTCACTGAGGTTTTTGTAGCCCATCAGATGTGCGCATTTTTTTATTTTTTATTATTTGAGGCTCATATATGAGTCCATATATATGTATGTTCCCATAACTTGCATTATACTCTTTTTACTACACTGATTCTGTCGTCACTGCTTGCAAAACAAGTCCCTTTAATGAGTTGATCTTGCCGCATCCTCTTGTACTGTTAGTATTGTGTGCATAGGCATTGGCTGCACTGCATAAATATGATTATTTTGCATAAATATGATTATTTATGCAGCATTAAAAAAATGGACATCACATTTAATTGCAATTCCTTTAGTGATGCTGTAGCATTATTTTCTAGATCTGTTGCACCAAAAAAAAAACATCTACATCAGGGAGGTGAAACTCAATTCTGGGAGGGCCAAACCCTTGCAAAGTTTATCTTAAAACCCTAAGTAAATGCAACTGATCCAGCTAATCAAGTCCTTCAGGCTTATGTGTGTTAGACACCACTGATCAGATCTACATGCATGTAGATGTAAACAGATAACTCACTCTTGGACTGCTGGAAGACTCCTGCCAGAACTTTAATGGAAACATTGAAATGCAGGTAATGGTCTTTAATATCTTCCATCCAAGTCTCCTTATCCCAGGTCCAGGTCTGTGACACCTGTTGCAAAAATATATATATAATAATAATTAATCTGCTCAGAACTACAAGGAAATAAAGGTCCAGAGTCTGTCACTATGGCGTTCCCCTTCAAAAGTTACTAATACTGTACACTAGAGGTACTAATATGTACCTGTTACTATGCACCTTTTAGGGGTAAAAAAGGTACAAAAGTCTACCTTTTGAAAGGTACCACTGCAGTGACAGCTTTTGTACCCTTTTTTTCTGAAAGTGTAGAGAACTACAAACATGTCAGGAAGTTCAACATTTGGCTGGTTATTTTTATCACAGACGACCATTTCAAAAGCTGTGTACTGTATATGAATTAAACCTTTTCAGAAGTAACAGTCAGGAAAAGATATGTAGTTTTTGTCTTGATACTTCATGCATTTTGTTATGAAAAAAAAAGAAAAATGTTTTTCTGAAATGTTTAGTTTCAAAAGTGTGCTTGCACTTCTTTGTTTAAAATACAGTGTGACTTGCTTTATTATTTTGTTATCGAATTCATACAAATACTGTCACAGTGTTATAGTCTCCGCAGCATATGTAATCCAGTTCACTGTTCTCTTAAAACTGCCTTTTAATGTTCAGCATATTACAACACTTTCAAACCTAATGTAATGTCATGGGAAATATTCCATTGTGAGAGATGCTGTAATCCAAGTTGATGTAGAAAAATCATTAACAGTATGACTCAAATGTACAGGAAACTCCAACTAGCGATGAACAGAACAAGGGCAACTTGTGGTGTGCCACAGTCTGAAACTAGCATTGTCTGAGTACATACAACACAATGAACCATTTTTCTGATTTTTAAGATTCTTAAAAGGATACTTCACCCAAAAAATGAAAACCCTCTCATTCTTTCCTCAACCTTCTTTCATTTGTGGAACATAAAAGATGTTTTTAGCCTATACAATGCAATTCAGTGGTAAACAAAACCTCTTTTCTGTTCTGCAGATAAAAGATAATCAGGTTTGGAGTGACACAAGTGTGTGTCTCTTTAAGTCTCAATATTTAATAATCATGCTATTAGCACAAGCTAATACCTTGAGGCTTCCCGATTCTGCTTTCTGCATGTAGATGTAGACCCTGGTCAAAATGAGAAGACCAGTCGCTAGGAGGAAGAGGTTTTTCAGATGGCATCTCATCACACACCGTCTTCTGTTAAGACACACAGGCACCACCAACATTAAACACACATGATGAGCTTCACTTGTACCTCCAAATGCTGTTTTTCCAATATGTTTGATTGTCTATAATCAGTAGCTGCATTGTTCAATTATTCACATGACCCAGTTTGAATAATTAATGGCCGATTATGAACCATTCAGCTCACACATTCAACACTGTCATTTAGAGCAGCAGAATAGTGCTTCTCACACTAGTAAGTCGCCATCTACAAGGATAGGGAAAAGTAGCAAAGGGAGTGTAAACGTAGATTAATATGTCTGTGAATATGAACATATTTAGTATTAATAAGTATTGCATATCAGCAAAAGTCAATACAATCTGATTTATTCTAAGAATGCAAAATTCGGTGTTGTTGGTTTTTGTTGTTGTTATTGTTTTTTACCATGAATCTGAGACTTTCACTGTTTAATACTGAACTGTGCTGAGAAACATAGCATATTCATATTCAGGACTCATTGAGTGACACAATAGCTTACTCATTTTATATCCAATATTTCTCCTGTCATGTAAAAGCCAGGACCCTGGCAACTTTCACTTGATAAAACAAGTACATGATTACATGGGATATAATATTCCCCTGCAGGAATTACTGTACCGGTCTGGTTAGAAAAGTAGCATCCCCACAAGGACAATTTAAACAGCTTTACAGCTCAAATAATAGATTTTGTAGAGGGCAATTCATAAAAGCGCATTATCAAAAACATAAGCTGCCTGCACATTTCCAGTTTTAACCCCTCTGAAATGTCTTGCTCCATAGATTTTAACTGCAAGTGCTTTAATATAAACATGTTTTTCCCCCCCAGCATGTCACTGTTTGCTTTCTATTGTGTGTAACTTCCAAAAATATTTTATGTAGCGTAGACTGTAATAACTTCAAGTTTTAAGTCTGAAAGTTGATTTAAGCTAAAAGTTATTGCTGTTTTAATGAACAATTGATATGTATTATTTTAATTTGAAAACCCAGTGATATAAAAAGAAAATACTTTCAAAATCCTAAAAAGTGATTGAGAGCTGGCTGTGTAGTAAAGGAATGACTGAATGTTGGATTTGTCATTATGTATTATAACCCCAGTATACTGAAAAAGCATGCATTTTGAAACAGGCCTGACCTTTCCCCGTGAGCAAAGTGAACTTTGCTTCCACACGTTTACCATTATGTGCTCTATTTGCATTGAATGAACGCACACCTGGTTACAGGGATGCATCATTTGTTGTTAATTCTGAGAACCACAAGTAATAGCAGAGAATGAAGAGAGTAAACCAGGCAAACTGGTTTTAGTCTGTTAGGCACTGAATGTGTGTGAGCCTGGACTCAATGACACTACGTTCCTTAAAACCAGGTTCCTTTGCAACTTAAACAAGTTATGGCAGTTGTTTTGTTTAAAAGCCTCTATCAGGTTTTACAGGACAGGTGAAAGGAACAGTCTAACATGACCATACTTAAGCCTTTATATTAAAAGCTAACCAAAAGAAACATAAACACACACACACACACACACACACACACACATTTATTGCTGCTTTGTTGTTGCGTGTGTTTAGACAGATGGACAATACAGGTGACTTCTGATTCAAACAATTGCAGTGAGTTCTTCCCTGGTGAGGAAACACTCGCTGCTATAATTACCATCAGTTTGACTTTCACACAGAGAGCCTCTGACTCGACGAGGAGCTGACTTACTGAAAACATTTATGTACTCAGTCTTTATGTTTTTGGATTGTGTGAAACTGTCTGTGATCACAGGCTGGTCTGTTGTTTACATGTGGACTGGGGCTAGTTGTCACGCTGGATATGTTTTTTTATTTATTTAGTCATTTTATAACGTTATATATATAAAAAATAAAATCGAAAGTATATGGAAAACGGATATACTTGCAAACTGTCTAGATAAGCAGTGTAGATTTTAACACCCAGTTCATATAAAGTCCACTTACCTTTATATCACCTATAACCTTGTATAGCAGAAAAAATCAACATTCAAAATGATATTGTATGTAAAGCGAGAGAATCGCGTGTCTCTGGAGGAGTTCACACGAGTTAATTCACTTCCTAATGTCCTTCAGTCGCTCGTAGACTTTGATTCGGTCTTTATTCCCTTCAGTGAAGTGTGCTGTGCGTTTATCCAGATGATGATGATCCTCAAGCGCTGCTGTCATGAGGAGTGCTGCTGATCGCTTAAATGTCAAGCGGCCAAAGGTTGGATGCAACTTGTCAGGCAGCTAGTTCAGCTGGTGTCATTTCCTCGTCAGTCACAGGGAACACCATCGGGGAAATGAATGTGTCATGAATTAAAAGAGTTTCAAACAGATTTTGATCTTGGCTTCATTATAGACTTTTTTTAGTAACTGAATTAGCCTACATCATGGCAAGACATACCTATTTAACAAACAAAAAAATGGTAAAATAAATAAATGTAACGCTTTTTCTTTATTAGCCTATTACATTGTGTTACTGTAAATTAACTTTTTAACCCAACAGTTGGGTTAGTCCATATTTGACCCAAAATTGGGTTGAAACAACCCAGCATTTTTTAGAGTGTATACATTTGAGTTCAAACACCTCTTTCGCTACTGCGGTCAAGCCAGCCGCGTCTTGAAACTACACGGTCAAGCCAGCCGCACAATTTTTTTGCTGCGCGTCTAAGCGCGCACTTACGGTATGGGTGCTGGGAGCGGTTAAAATGGATGTAAAGAAGCTGTCATAAAGGCGTTTCCTTTATACTTTTGCTGATATTTTCAATAGATTGCTGCTGTTCACGGTGACCCAAAATATGTCTGCATAAAACGTAGTTTAACCCTAAAAAGACCATAAAGCAATATCAGAATTTTTATTTATTGCTAATTTATATCATGACATAAATAATACAATTTCAGGATTTTTTCTTGAACATTGAATTAATGTTTGTGAATACATCATTTTTTTGTACATTAACATTTGTATTGTATATTTATTAATATACATAATTTATCAAAGTTAATATATATATATATATATATATATATATGTGTGTGTGTGTGTGTGTGTGTGTGTGTCTGTGTACACCTTTAATCTGATACTTGTTTACAGTGACCCTGACTATTACTGTATTAATTTTCAAGTTAAATCTATTGTACAATTTCTGTACAAATTAAAGGCAAATCACTCCAAAACTTAATGTACATTCTCAGACTATTTCATAAAAAGCACTTACTTGTAAAAAGCTTTCCTTCATAGGTTTGCTCATTCTTCCAGTTGATTCAAGTTCACAGTCACCCTGACTATTACTGTATAACTTTTCAAGTAATTTTACTGTATAGTTTTGGAGAAAATTAATGACAAAATTACTCCAAAAAATGAAGTGCATTCTAGCAGTTGCACCATTACCCATTTTCAAACACTCAAATCTTTCATAGTATGGTGTGTGGCTGGGAGAGGGAGTTCACAGACACAAATAGCCGTTGACAAAACCCCGGAGCGGGTTTTATTGTGACAATTGCAAATGGTGAATCAAAAAAAGGTGAATACTATGGTAAACGCGTGCTCGGTGCTGCAGGGCAGTCCTGTAGAGGGGTGGGTGAACCAGGGTGAACGTGTGGGGAAGGCCGATCATCAGCCGCTGGTCTCTGCAACAAACAAAGAGCACACAGTTAGCGTCCTGCATAATCTGAGGCGAAGCTCAACCTCCTTCCCATCTCTTCCATTTATATATCCTCCTCTTAATGATGTGCAGGTGCTGACGATCGGCACTCGCTTTCAGGTGTGAGGGCTGTTTCCATGGCGACGCTGCCCTGGCACTGGGTGACTCGCCACACTCCCCCACCCCCCCCCCCAAAAGCGTCGTCCTGGTACGTCTGTGAGGAGATAGGGGAAACCACGAGGGGAGGGGGGAGATATTAACTGACCGACCTGCCCATCCTGACCACATCCGAGACAGCCCATTGGCGTTTCCATGGGAGGCTCCAGCCCGATTTTGTACTCTGAAGTGGAAGTCCTGGAGTGCCAGAAACCACAGAGTGACTCGGGCATTGGTCTCTTTTGCCCTGGCCATCCATTGGAGAGAAGCGTGATCCGTGACTAGCGTGAAACTTCTTCCCAGGAGGTAATACCTCAACTCCAGGACTGCCCACTTAATGGCTAGAGCCTCCCTTTCCACTGCGGCATACCTGGTTTCCGCTGGGCTGAGTTTGCGGCTAATATACACGACTGGGTGCTCCTCTCTCTTCTTTATTTGTGACAGCACGGCTCCCAGCCCTGTGTCGGAGGCGTCCGTCTGGAGGATGAAGGGGTGGCCGAAATCCGGTGCGTGCAGGACTGGAGACGAGGAAAGCGCCTCTTTGAGGGTCTGGAATGCTGTCTCCGCTTCCTGGCTCCATCTTATTTTTTCCGGCTGCCCCTTTTTGGTCAGGTCGGTCAGTGGGCTGGCAACAGAGGAGAAATTTGGGATGAAGCATCTGTAATAACCGGCTAACCCCAAGAAGGCACGTACCTGTGACTTTGTTGTCGGGCGTGTTGCTTTCCGGACGGCCTCGACTTTCTCCTGTTGGGGTTGGACCAGTCCTCGTCCGACCCGGTAACCCAGGTACTTAGCCTCTGACAGTCCGAGATGGCATTTCTTAGGGTTAGCCGTAAGTCCAGCCCGCCGTAACTCCTCCAGGATGCTCCGTAATCTGACTAGGTGGTCCTCCCAGCTCTCAGAGTGGATGACAACATTGTCGAGGTAGGCCGCCGCGTACTCCTGGTGGGGCCTCAGCAGGACATCCATCATGCGTTGGAACGTGGCAGGTGCCCCGTGTAACCCGAAGGGAAGGACGCAGTACTGCCAGTGGCCACTAGGGGTACCGAAGGCTGTCTTTTCTCGGGACTCCGGGGAGAGGGGCACCTGCCAGTAGCCCTTTGTTAGATCCAGGGTAGAGATGAATCGGGCCCTGCCGAGTCGGTCTAGGAGTTCATCCACTCGAGGCATGGGGTAGCTGTCGAAGGAGGACACTTCATTTAGGCGACGGAAGTCGTTGCAGAAGCGAAGCGATCCGTCAGGCTTTGGGACCATGACGATGGGGATGGACCAGGGGCTACGAGATGCTTCTATCACTCCTAGTTGGCGCATCCAAGTGATTTCTTCCTCTATAGCCAGCCAGCGAGCCTCCGGTACCCGGTAGGGTCTCTGCCGCACAATTACTCCGGGAGGGGTGCGGATGTCGTGCTGGATGACTTTGGTCCGCCCGGGCCGTTCGTCGAACACATCTGGGAACTGACTGACCAGGGAGGTGAGGTCTTTCTTCTGGGGTGCGGACAGCTGCTCACCTAGGTGCACTACAGAGGAACCGGTTTGTGCCAGCGCCGCTACCTGGGGAAGGGGCGCTGTCCACTTCTTCAACAGATTGAGGTGATAAATCTTTTCCTCGTGTCGACATCCCGGCTGACACACCCTGTAGGTGAAGGGGTGGCCGAAATCCGGTGCGTGCAGGACCGGAGACGAGGAAAGCGCCTCTTTGAGGGTCTGGAATGCTGTCTCCGCTTCCTGGCTCCATCTTATTTTCTCCGGCTGCCCCTTTTTGGTCAGGTCGGTCAGTGGGCTGGCAACAGAGGAGAAATTTGAGATGAAGCATCTGTAATAACCGGCTAACCCTAAGAAGGCACGTACCTGGGACTTTGTTGTCGGGCGTGTTGCTTTCCGGACGGCCTCGACTTTCTCCTGTTGGGGTTGGACCAGTCCTCGTCCGACCCGGTAACCCAGGTACTTAGCCTCTGACAGTCCGAGATGGCATTTCTTAGGGTTAGCCGTAAGTCCAGCCCGCCGTAACTCCTCCAGGATGCTCCGTAATCTGACTAGGTGGTCCTCCCAGCTCTCAGAGTGGATGACAACATTGTCTAGGTAGGCCGCCGCGTACTCCTGGTGGGGCCTCAGCAGGACATCCATCATGCGTTGGAACGTGGCTGGTGTAACCCGAAGGGAAGGACGCAGTACTGCCAGTGGCCACTAGGGGTACTGAAGGCCATCTTTTCTCGGGACTCCGGGGAGAGGGGCACCTGCCAGTAGCCCTTTGTTAGATCCAGGGTAGAGATTAATCGGGCCCTGCCGAGTCGGTCTAGGAGTTCATCCACTCGAGGCATGGGGTAGCTGTCGAAGGAGGACACTTCATTTAGGCGACGGAAGTCGTTGCAGAAGCGGAACGATCCGTTGGGCTTTGGGACCATGACGATGGGGCTGGACCAGGGGCTACGAGACGCTTCTATCACTCCTAGTTGGCGCATCCAAGTGATTTCTTCCTCTATAGCCAGCCAGCGAGCCTCCGGTACCCGGTAGGGTCTCTGCCGCACAATTACTCCGGGAGGGGTGCGGATGTCGTGCTGGATGACTTTGGTCCGCCCGGGCCGTTCGTCGAACACATCTGGGAACTGACTGACCAGGGAGGTGAGGTCTTTCTTCTGGAGTGCGGACAGCTGCTCACCTAGGTGCACTACGGGGGAACCGGTTTGTGCCAGCGCCGCTACCTGGGGAAGGGGCGCTGTCCACTTCTTCAATAGATTGAGGTGGTAAATCTTTTCCCCGTGTCGAAGTCCCGGCTGACGCACCCTGTGGGTGACTGGGCCTACCCTTTCCGTGACAGTATAGGGCCGCTGCCACGAGGCCAGGAATTTGGAGGTGGCAGTGGGTATCAGAACTAGCACCTGATCCCCTGGCTGAAACTCTCTGGGCTGCGCGGGCCAGTCATACCCCCGTTTTTGGGAGCGCTGGGCCTCGGCGAGGTGTTCTTTCACAAGGGGCATCACACGATCGATCCGCTCCCGCATCTCCTGTACGTGCTTGATGACTGACCGCTGGGGGGCTGGTTGCTGCTCCCAGGCCTGACGGGCCACGTCGAGAAGACCCCGTGGTTGGCGGCCGAAGAGGAGCTCAAACGGGGTAAATCCGGTGGAGGCCTAGGGCACTTCCCGGATTCCAAAGAGCATGTACGGCAGCATCAGAAGGGGTGGCCGAAATCCGGTGCGTGCAGGACCGGAGACGAGGAAAGCGCCTCTTTGAGGGTCTGGAATGCTGTCTCCGCTTCCTGGCTCCATCTTATTTTCTCCGGCTGCCCCCTTTTGGTCAGGTCGGTCAGTGGGCTGGCAACAGAGGAGAAATTTGGGATAAAGCGTCTGTAATAACCGGCTAACCCCAAGAAGGCACGTACCTGTGACTTTGTTGTCGGGCGTGTTGCTTTTCGGACGGCCTCGACCTTCTCCTGTTGGGGTTGGACCAGTCCTCGTCCGACCCGGTAACCCAGGTACTTAGCCTCTGACAGTCCGAGATGGCATTTCTCCGTAAGTCCAGTAAGTCCAGCCCGCCGTAACTCCTCCAGGATGCTCCGTAATCTGACTAGGTGGTCCTCCGAGTGGATGAAGTGGATGACAACATTGTCGAGGTAGGCCGCCGCGTACTCCTGGTGGGGCCTCAGCAGGACATCCATCATGCGTTGGAACGTGGCTGGTGTAACCCGAAGGGAAGGACGCAGTACTGCCAGTGGCCACTAGGGGTACTGAAGGCCATCTTTTCTCGGGACTCCGGGGAGAGGGGCACCTGCCAGTAGCCCTTTTTTAGATCCAGGGTAGAGATGAATCGGGCCCTGCCGAGTCGGTCTAGGAGTTCATCCACTCGAGGCATGGGGTAGCTGTCGAAGGAGGACACTTCATTTAGGCGACGGAAGTCGTTGCAGAAGCGGAACGATCCGTTGGGCTTTGGGACCATGACGATGGGGCTGGACCAGGGGCTACGAGACGCTTCTATCACTCCTAGTTGGCGCATCCAAGTGATTTCTTCCTCTATAGCCAGCCAGCGAGCCTCCGGTACCCGGTAGGGTCTCTGCCGCACAATTACTCCGGGAGGGGTGCGGATGTCGTGCTGGATGACTTTGGTCCGCCCGGGCCGTTCGTCGAACACATCTGGGAACTGACTGACCAGGGAGGTGAGGTCTTTCTTCTGGGGTTCGGACAGCTGCTCACCTAGGTGCACTACGGGGGAACCGGTTTGTGCCAGCGCCGCTACCTGGGGAAGGGGCGCTGTCCACTTCTTCAATAGATTGAGGTGGTAAATCTTTTCCCCGTGTCGAAGTCCCGGCTGACGCACCCTGTAGGTGACTGGGCCTACCCTTTCCGTGACAGTATAGGGCCGCTGCCACGAGGCCAGGAATTTGGAGGTGGCAGTGGGTATCAGAACTAGCACCTGATCCCCTGGCTGAAACTCTCTGGGCTGCGCGGGCCAGTCATACCCCCGTTTTTGGGAGCGCTGGGCCTCGGCGAGGTGTTCTTTCACAAGGGGCATCACACGATCGATCCGCTCCCGCATCTCCTGTACGTGCTTGATGACTGACCGCTGGGGGGCTGGTTGCTGCTCCCAGGCCTGACGGGCCACGTCGAGAAGACCCCGTGGTTGGCGGCCGAAGAGGAGCTCAAACGGGGTAAATCCGGTGGAGGCCTAGGGCACTTCCCGGATTCCAAAGAGCATGTACGGCAGCATCAAGTCCCAGTCGCGCCCATCTTCTGCCACCAATCGTCGCAACATCCGTTTTAAGGTCTGGTTAAATCGCTCCACCAGGCCGTCTGTTTGGGGATGATAGACCGACGTCCATAGCTGCTTGACTTTGAGAGGGTGACAGAGGTCTGACATCAGTCGAGACATAAACGGGGTTCCCTGCCACATACTGTATTAATTTTCAAGTCATTTGACTGTATGGTTTTGGAGGAAATTAAAGGCAAATTCACCCCAAGCATCTAAATGCATAAGCACTTTTGCATCACGTCCCATTTCAAACACTCATAAAAATATTTTCTTTATAGGTTTGCTCATTCTTTCAGTTGATTCTTGTTTGCAGTCACCCTTACTATTACTGTATTAATTTTCAAATATTTTTACTGTGTGGTTTTGGAGAAAATTAAAGGCAAATTCACTCCAAAAAAAGTGCATTCTAGCAGTTGCACCATTACCCATTTCAAACACTCATAAAAATCTTTGCTTTATAGGTTTGCTCGTTCTTTCAATTGGTTCCTGTTCACAGTATCCCTGGCTAATACTGTATTCATTTTCAAATATTTTTACTGTATAGTTTTGGAGAAAATTAAAGCCAAATTCACCCCAAGCATCTGGGTGCATAAGCACTTTTACACCATGTCCCATTTTCAAACACTCAAAAAATATTTTCTTTATAGGTTTGCTCGTTCTTTCAATTGATTCCTGTTCACAGTCACCCTGAGACATTTAAAATATGACCTGGCTAAACTAATTTAGCTCTTGCATCCTGTTAAATGCCCTAATTTGGAACATATACCTTATCTTTTGAGTTCAAAAACACATAGTAAGTATTATATAACAAACATTATTTGCTATTATTATTATTAATCTATTTCAGTGTGAATTGTAAAAAACAGTCATGTTCATGTTTTGATTTCCTTTCCATTATTTTTATTTTATTTTAATTATTTTTTTATTGTACAGAAATCTTGTAACCAATTATAGTCCTCATGCCTCTGCAGAACTCCTTGGTGTCATTCTGCCACAGCCTCTGCTGCAGCTTACTCCTATAATAATTTAATGATAATAATAATGCATTTTATTAGGCACCTTTCAAGACTCAATGACACCTTAAAATAACAGTAGGCTATTGACTGATTGACTGCAATACAACCTAATATAATTTAAACAAGAGTTTTATTAAGACTGAAATACATAAATAAGTTGTGATAGTGATTATGTAACCTTTGTTATGACATTTCACAGATACAAATGCAAATATGTATTTTTTTTAAATGCAATTAAACAAAAGCCTAATATGAGAAGATGATTTTAGGTGTATGCATCAGTGTGCAGAAGACAGTCAATAAATGTTCACAGGTGTTGAAGCCACAGTAGGCACTGTTGTGCAGTCTGATGGGATGTACAACAGCATGCCCAAAGTGCTGTTATTCCTTAAGATGCACAAAGTTGTTTTCTGAAATAAGAAAGGCAACATAAATAAATAAATGTGTAATATATATAAATTGCATGTATTTATATAAAATGTATAATATTTATAAAAGTACATAAAATATGATAAAATACAGTTAAGTAAAATTAAAATAAAAGTGTCATCATTTTCAAACAACGGCACTGATACTATATTACTGATTTTTTCTTTGTGTTGTCAACTGTCTTACCTTAGTAAGACATGTGTGATCAGTGTCTTGTTGTATCTGGATTTTAATTCAGATAGATCATTTTAAAATGAATCTCAATACAATTGTAATTGATCAGTTACAGGTAAGGAGAAACAATAAATTGCAGCTAAGCTGACTGATGATTACGGTAAACAAACACAGCAAAACAAATAATAGCTTTGCAGGCATAATCACCATAAACAAATACAACAACCTCAGGGCTATAAAAGCAAAGACATAAGAAAATTTAACTAAAGGTTAGAAATTAGTAACCATGGACACAAATAAGGACTGCTCAAATGGGTGATGAACACAATCAGTTCATAAGGTTAAAATGAAGATTTTAACTTAATTAAATGTGACACTAACAATTAAAATGTAAGAAGAGGTTGAGTGTATGACGTCAGGAGAGTATTTCCCAGCAATTGTGTCCAATACTATATATAAAATAAGAGTCAGTTTCTTCCTGTTCCTGTCCTCGTTGTATGAATTTGTTTCCAGCTGTGTTTGTTTAATTAGTTAATTTGCTCCCAGGTGTGTCCCATTGATGTCTGTGTATTTATAGTGAGTCCCATTCAGTGTTGCTTTGTCTGCTGTTAAACGTTGTGTTGCTGTTTCTCCGAAGTTCCCCGTTTGTTTAAATTAAGTTTCTTGTTTGAAAATGTTCTCCTGTGGCTCCTTCTTGCCTGAGTGTAACATGACAGTATGACGTGAGGAGAGTATTTCCCAGCAATTTTGTCCAATACTATACATAAAATAAGAGTCAGTTTGATATGGTAATAAGCATGGTACGTTTGCACAATAATTCCTTCAAAAACGGAAACTTTATGTTAGAAAATGGGACATGAGTGCAACAATACACTCTATAAAAACATTTTTGGAGTGAGTTTGCGTTTCCCAGAAACTGTAAAGTAAAATGACATGAAAATTAATACAGTAATAGTCAGGGTCACTTTGAACAGTAATCAACTGAAAGAACGAGCAAACCTATAAAGAAAAGATTTTTATGAGTGTTTGAATATGGGACGTGATGAAAAAGTGCTTATGCACTTAGATGCTTGGGGTGAATTTGCCTTTAATTTTCTCCAAAACTATACAGTAAAAATATTTGAAAATTAACACAATAATAGTCAGGATCACTGTGAACAGGAATCAATTGAAAGAATGAGCAAACCTATAAAGGAAAGATTTTTATGAGTGTTTGAAAATGGGACGTGATGTAAAAGTGCAAAGGTGCACATAGATGCTTGGAGTGATTTTGCCATTCATTTTCTTCAAAACCATAGTCAAAAAATTTAAAAATTAATACAGTAATAGTCAGGGTGACTGTAAACAGGAATCAATCAAAATAACGACCAACCCTGTAAAGGAAAGATTTTTATGAGGGTTTGAAAATGGGACATGACGTAAAAGTACTTATTCACTTAGATGCTTGGGGTGAATTTGCCTTTAATTTTCTCCAAAACTATACAGTAAAAATATGTGAAAATTAATAGTCATAGTTAGGGTCACTGTGAACAAGAATCAATGAAAGAATGAGCAAACCTCTAAAGAAAATATTTTTATGAGTGTTTGAAAATGGGTAATGGTGCAACTGCTAGAATGCACTTTGTTTTTTGGAGTAATTTTGTCATAAATTTTCTCCAAAACTATACAGTAAAATGACTTGAAAAGTTATACAGTAATAGTCAGGGTGACCGTGAACTTGAATCAACTGGAAGAATGAGCAAACCTATTAAGGAAAGCTTTTTACGAGTAAGTGCTTTTTATGAAAAAGTGTGAGAATGCACATTGAGTTTTGGAGTGATTTGCCTTTAATTTGTACAGAAATTGTACAATAGATTTAACTTGAAAATTAATACAGTAATAGTCAGGGTCACTGTAAACAAGTATCAGTTTAAAGGTGTATACACACACACACACTGTTAATATATATATTAACATTGATAAATGATGTATATTAATAAATGTACAATACAAATGTTAATGTACAAAAAATAATGTATTCACAAACATTATTTTTCAATGTTCAAGTCATTTAAAAAAATCCTGAAATTGTATTATTTATGTCATGATATAAATTAGCATTAAATAAATATTCTGATGTTGCTTTATGGTCTTTTTAGGGTTAAATTACGTTTTATGCAGACATATTTTGGGTCAACGTGAACAGCAATCTATTGAAAATATCAGCAAAAGTATAAAGGAAACGCCTTTATGACAGCTTCTTTACATCCATTTTAACCGCTCCCAGCACCCATACCGTAAGTGCGCGCTTAGACGTGCAGCAAAAAATAGTGAGGCTGGCTTGACCGCAGTCTTTCGCTGGCACTTAACTGTTACACTTAACACACACACACAAATCAACACTTCTCTCTTCTGCATATTTACTTCTGCTTTAGCATACAGGTGCATCTCAATAAATTAGAATGTCGTGGAAACGTTCATTTATTTCAGTAATTCAACTCAAATTGTGAAACTCGTGTATTAAATGAGAGACCATTTTGAAGGCTCAGGAAACCTTTGCAGGTGTTTTGAGTTGATTAGCTGATTGGCATGTCACCATATTCTAATTTGTTGAGATAGTGAATTGGTGGGTTTTTGTTAAATGTGAGCCAAAATCATCACAATTAAAAGAACCAAACTACTAAGCTTAAACTACTTCAGTCTGTGTGCACTGAATTTATTTAATACACAAGTTTCACAATTTGAGTTGAATAACTGAAATAAATGAACTTTTCCACGACATTCTAATTTATTGAGATGCACCTGTACACACATGCATTTATGGTTTACAGGGACTTTCTATACGGAGCTTATGTTCCTGTAATACCTATGTCATTATGCTCACGCACACACACACACTATACATAGTGAACAGTCAGTTCTTGAACTTCATTTATTGGAAGCATGAAGCAAAAGACCTGGGTCCAGTTGCATAAACTTAACCTCGATGTTAAGACAGTGTCTTACAGTTTTTCACATTTGCTAAGACACTAAACCCCATTCTCTGAACCAAATTCTCAATAGCCTAAACCAGTTTGTCAAATAAATCACTCTTTCTGCACAACCTTAAACAAGTTCAGGCAGTTTAGATACTGTTTGCAGATCTCTTTTTGCAAAACTCGAAACACATTCTCACTCACTAAAATGCAATTTGCACTGTGATAAACTTGTGATGCAAAACCCTAAACACAAGAAAGCAAAAGTTAAGCACAACTGCAACACGGCTGTCATCGTTTACACACAATAATTCAGAACTGTTCACACTCGTTTCTAAATACAATATGCGAATGTACAAAATACAAGCCAGTTCAAAGTGCACAGATGGCATGGGTGGAGGAAGAGGAGGACGAGGAAGAGCCAGGCCAAGAACAGTCATTTCAGATGAAATCAGAGCTACTGTGATCGACCATGTTCTTGTGTGTGGAATGACAGAGGCAGGACAAAGAGCTCAACATCATTTGAGCAGATTCTCTGTGGCCACCACAATCAGTTGGAAAGTTCAAAAGAAGAGTGGAAGAGAATCTTGTGTAGAATTGCAAGACTACCACGTTACATAAGGTGGAAAAACTGGCCTGTGGTGGCATAAACGTGCTGTCTTGTCAAGGCTGGATCCGTCACAGCAGAGGGGTTTTTCCCTTTTGCCCGCCTGCGACATAGATGAAGTGTGTGTGTATGTATTTATTGTATTTTTTATTTTTTGAGAGTAACTTTTTTTGGTATATTCTCTAAGATTCTTCTAAAATGCCTATTATACAACATATTACAAGTATATTCATATTAATGCTGGACACAAAAGGCACCTGTTTTGTATAATAGACCACATATTTACTATAACTAAACATTGCTTTGTCTGCAAGATGTTGAAAAAGAAAATTATAACCTGAGATAGAGATAAAATTATGCAACTGGGTGCTAGAAAGAAGCCTTACTGGAAGGCTTTTATGTTTAGAAAGACCGTTCGATTAATTGTGTTGAAAATACTCCAGCTTATACTGTAATAGACCGTACATTGTCCTCAAAGTAGCAATAGTTCAGACTTCTGAATTTCATGAACTATCAACATTAAGAGTCTGCAGCACACTCTTGAGTATTGAAGCAAATCCTCTGATGGCATGCTGGTTTACGGGCTGCTGTTTGACAGATACCACCAGGCTTTCATCACTGCCAGGGGCCTGCGGGTCCCCCTGCAACAGTTCGGCGAGGATCAGGGTCCCAGTGCTCCTGGTGTAAATGTAGGCCTTCCACAGCACAGTGTCTCCCGGGGTGAAGGCCAGAGTCTGGATCTTCACCAGCTGTAAGGCAGCCTGTAACGTATCCGGAGCCGTTCTGGGTCGAGGGGAACCCAGAGTTTGCCTGTGGAGAATCTCCAAGTCCAGCCACATTTTCTCAAACGTCTCATGGGATAGAGGAGGACCCAAAGATAGACTGATCTCCTCTTCTGTGTCATTTGGGCTGGAGAGGGTTACATCTTTACTCCGTTAGTCAGAGAAACACGGGTGAGCACGGGTGGGGTAAGACAGTCACATGATTAGTATTGCATTTATTATAAAATTATAAATTAAATGTAGAATACTATAATATTTATTTATATTATACATATTGTATATTTAAATCACAATTCATTCAAATGATGTACATAATAAAAAATATTTACTGTCAGGATTAATATTATTAACTAAAACGGATTTTTATTGAATTATTACAAAATTATAATTATTATAAAATTATTTAAAGTAAAATAAACATTCACCAAAATAAAATAAAAAATAAAAGAACAAGGTAACATTTTTACATTTTTGTTGAGCTGAGGTACAAAAATATCTACTATAGTAAACTTAGAAATAAAATATAATAAAAATTATACAGACATAAAAAAAAACAGGTAGGATGAGACAGTAATATGTTGTTATATTAGTATTTAATTTATTATAAAATTAAATGTATAATATTAAAATGTACTTAATGTATATTTAATTAAATGACAATTAAATTAAATATACTATATTTACATAATATAAATTAAAATTATGTAAACAATAAAAAATTAGTTATTACCAGGATTATTATTATTATTAACTAAAACTTATAAAAAAAACTACTTTTTAATAAAAAATAAAAAATAAATGAACCAAAATAAAATATAATATAATCTAAAAAAACAAGGTTACATTTTTTCATTTCCGTTTAAAATTGAGGTACTAAAATAACTAAAACTAAATAAACTAAGAACTGAAACTTAATTAAAAAAAATAGAGATTTAAAAAAAATGAAAAAAAGTAGGATGAGACAGTTTTACGATATATATTACTACTGAATTTATACATTTATAAATTAAATTGATAATATTATAGTTTAATTACATTTAAATAACAATTAACTAAAATAAAATAAAAAATAAGTTAAGGGGGCAGAAGAGGTGGTATGAGCTGGCCTGGAAGACAAGGGGCAGACAGTGTCTAAACAAGACGTAAGAGTGGAGCAGAAAGTATCAGTACTAGCACTGGTAACATCAAGAGATGATAATTGTTCAGGGGAAGGAAGTGAAGATGAAACCATAGCAGACAGCCGGGAGGGTGAGAGTGAGGCAAATGGCTGCAATATAACAAAGAGTGAAAATTTGAAGGGGGTCTGAATACTTACCGTACCCACTGTATATATATATATATATATATATATATATATATAAACCTAATAAAAATAACAAACAACTAAATTACTAAAACTAATCAAAATGAAAATGAAAAGAGAAAATATAAAATTTAAATCTAACAAAATTAACAAAAACTATAATAGTATATCAAAGATGCAAAAATAAAACTGTTTATAGTCATAAAAAATGATGTCATTTTAAAAATCTTTTTACCTGGCAACAGCTCCTTTCCTGTACTGTTGGATGGCTGGTCAGCGGCTGATATAACAGCAGTCTGAAGGCATAAATCGCGTCCAGACAGCAGGCCGAGTGTGTTGAAGGTAGAGGCCCACTGACTAATGGGCTCTTCTTGCCGTCCGGTGAGAACACTCATGGACGGATCGGATTTGGGTCCGGTTACAACTTTCCTCGTCTCTTCAACTCCACGCTGAAGAAGTCTATAGTACAGCAAAGCCCGGTCACGCACACACACGTCGCTCTCTTCCTCTGCCGTGGACCAAAAAATATTGTAAATGAATCACAGAAGCAAGAAGCTCTTAACTAAATGTGTCAAAGGACACATTGCTTCTATTTGACATTGTCTGTAAACATGCTCTACACACCAATACAGTAATGTAAAAGACGGCCCAGCATGTCTTGAGTCTCAGCGGGACGGCACAGGAACGTCTTGACTGCAGTGGTCAGCAGCTCCATCTTCACAGCCGAGGACAGCTCAGTCTTCAGCCCATCTATGTAGCCCTCCATCACATAGGGGGCGCTACTGATCTGTTCACCATGTTCTCCCAGAAGCCATAACAGAGTCTGCTTTCCCTGCAAAAACAGGAAAAATTATGTAACATTGTCTTCTCTGTAATAGAAACTTTACCATTTCATATCAGGATGATCAGGAGGTGAGATATGCCTTGGCTTTCTCTTATACTGATGTGGATATTCAGAAGACTGTGTGCGGTAGGCTGCACTGGGCTTTAGCTTGGTTGTCTTCTGTAAAGCCAATTTGAGGCATCTGTGCTCCAGAGAAAGTTCTTTAGACACTGTATACAGACTTTGAATTTGTGATGATCTGAAGGCCTGTAGTGCCAGACATATTCCTTGATGATGTAAAGAGACTAAAAGCTGGATATGATTTTCTGGCTAAGCCATAAATTATAATGTTTAAATACTCCAGGCTCTGCTACCAACTTAAAATATCCATGGCTTTAAACCATCTACATTTTAATATCTTTATATGAGGGATAAAATACAATTCATTATCAAGGGTCAAAGCATTTGAACATAATGCTACCATGTTAGCATTAAGTATAAATAACACATAAGATGCAAATACTGTGGAGATGTTTATCATATTTGCATCAATATATACATAAGCAACAATACATGGACACACCGTTCATAAGTTTGGGGTTTTGTTGTTTTTGAAAGAAGCTGCTTATGTTCACCAAGGTTGCATTTATTTTATTATATTGTGAAATATTATTACAATTTAAAAGAACTGTTTTCTATGTGAATATATTGTAAAATGTAATTTATTGCTGTGATCAAAGCTGAACTGTCAGCATCATTACTCCAGTCTTCAGTGTCACATGATCCTCCAGAAATCATTCTAATATGCTGATTTGCTGCTCCAGAAACATTTATTATTATCATCAATCTTGAAAACAGTTGTGCTGCTGAATAGTTTTGTGGAAACTGTGATACATTCATTTCAGGATTTTTTGATGAGCAGGATTTATTTTTGATGAAATTCTATTTCAGATAAATGCATTTCCTTTGAACTTTCATCAAAGAAGGAATTCTGAAAAAAAAAATCAACATTGATAATAATCAGAAATGTTTCTTGAGCACCAAATCAGCATATTAGAATGATTTCTGAAGGATCATGTGACACGGATTTGTAAAATAGTTTCACAATATTACTATTTTTGCTGTATTTTGGATCAAATAAATGCAGCCATGGTGAGCAGAAGAGACTTAAAAAACTCACCGATCTAAAACGTTTGAATGGTAGTGTATATTACTGATCCCAAACATTTGGTAGTATATGAAACAACAGGCCCTTTTCCCCCAGAATAAGTTTTTAGTGTCGCCTGTATCTTATGGTGACCTGGAATCAACCAGTTTGATAAGTTTGGACCCAACTGACTTTATGTTTCTCATTACCTTTTCAATTGCAAGACGTATGCTGAAATGCTTGAAATTATTTTTGTAGATAATTATAAATTGCCAATGCATGCATTTCTTTACAAAACTAACATCTTTTTTCCATATTGTAAAGGATGAGTTTAATGGGATTGTGAAGAAAAAGCATCAAAAAGTGCCAAACATAGCTTGCTTGTTGTAGATGGTTAAAGTAAAATGCGGGTGAATCATCTCACCTCACTATCTTGAGGACTGTCAACACAGGCCTCCACGGTCTGACACACAGCGGCTGTACTCTGAGGACAGAACCACACCAAATCCCTGAATGTCTGGATCACCGCTAAACACACACACACACACACACACGGAAGAGTTGATTCTGTGAACTGATAATGGCCTTTAGCAAACAAAGCATTTATCCAGGCTGGAGAAAGCACCTGCTAAAAGGTGTGTGAAAATCAAACAGTACCTCATTTAGAAAAAAATCAAACAAACCTTTACTCTCCTTTACTCATTAACATAAAAATCACAAGCATGCACAAGTGTGGCTTAGATTTCTCTCATACCTGACGTGATGTGATCTTGTTTCAATGCCAGCAGGCCAGTCAGGATATCAAGACACTTCTCACTGTAGGTTCGTGCAATGCGACCTTCAAAAAAATAAGAGAGAGAAAATGTTTTACTTAACATAATAAATTTAGACGTAACAGTAATAGTCATTTTAGCAGAAAGCTGCAATGATAAATTAAGACTGTGATTTATATTACAGGACAAGCGATATGAAGTGCCATACTGCCTGCTTTGGAAATATTAAAAGTTAACCTGTCCATTCAGAATTGTATGTATTTTTTTAAGGTCTCAGGTCATTACAAATTGTACACACCACTCTCCACGTATAGGGAACAGATTGCGTCCCTTTACTTTTTTTAAAACAATAAAGGTTCAAATGCCATTTTAAATTTGTATGGTAAATTATTATATCTTAGCATGAAGGCGCTAGTTTTAGTCAAATCTCTGAACTAAGATTCTTAAATGGTCATTTAATTTAATGTAATTTTGGGGGGTGGGGGGTATCTGAGTGGTCTCAACTGTATCTGACCATTAAAATCATTCAAAAACAATCAATAATATATATTAAATATTAAATAAATACATAAATATTATAATTATACATTTGACAATGGATTGATGTTGAATTTATATTTAATTAAATGTAGAAAAACTATCAAAAATCGTTGTACCATTTTTTTCACAAAAAAGGAACATTTCATTGTCTCATTACTTTATGATTTTCTTTTTTTAATGAAATGTAAAAAAAAATAAGGCTAAATTTAAACACCATTGCCCATTCTGGTATTTATTATTTATTTTTCCATTAATATAAAAATAACTTATTACATTTGTTAATTTACAGTGTATTACTAAATGAAACCACACAAACAAGGGTTGTAAACTATATTTAGACATGCCCCAAATTTTAACAACAGGGTTGCAAAAATCGCAAAATAATTCTCAGTTGAATGAATGAATAAATGAATGAATGAATGAATGGTTTGACCTGATGAAGTGGGCAAACAACATTTTCTGAAAGTTAGGCACCTCATTATTTGTTAAAAATAAGAATAAAAAAAGTTTAAAGCCAATTTTATACCCTAAAGCCCTGTTCACACCAAGAACGATAACTATAAAGATAACGATATTAGTGTCCACACCAGCGGACGATATCGTCTGTTTATTCTAAGCACACACTCGTCTGTCACTTTCAATTCTCAAGCTCGTTTTCACACCAAGAACGATAACTATAAAGATAACGATATTAGTGTCCACACCAGCGGACGATATCGTCTGCTTATTCTAAGCACACACTCGTCTGTCGCTTTAAATTCTCAAGCTCGTTACAGCAGGATGGATTCTGATTGGCTGTCAGTTTTTTATCGTTCATCAGCTGGAAAAAAATCGTTTTCTAAGTGAGTCCAACGATCTCGTTTCTCTTTGTCTTTATCGTTATAGCTGTGGTGTGGACTCTGCTATCCTTTAATATTGAGAAGGATTTTTAGAACTATATCTTTATCTTTATAGTTATCGTCCTTGATGTGAACGGGCCTTAATTGTGCAAAATGCTTACAGCAGCCAATTTGACATTTGCTCCTCAAAATAAAGTTTCTGTGGGTTACGATTATTTAATCAAACGTCTGAGAGAAACAAGCAGCGTCTTATGGGATGTGGTACCTATAGCAGCAATGGCTGCCTGGGCCAGTTCAGGAGACACATCAGTGCAGTAGCTTCTCAGCTCCTCCAAAACCAAAGCCACATTTTCATCATTCACCAGCTCCACCAAGATCTCCATCTTGCGAAACTTAATGTACGTCGGTTCAGAGTATCCACAAAAGAAGCATTTGTAATGTGTGCCGAAAAGGCCCGGCTGACTCCGCATGACCTGCTGTACGTGACAGAGGCCAGTAAAGCGAAGCTCGCGTGACGCAGCACCGCAGGTGGCCAGCAGGGGCGCACTTGTGCACAGGAGGGCGTCGGCCTGCACAGCCGGGTGGGCGGAGGCTAAATGAAGGAAGAGGCGGAGCGTGGCAACTGCGACATGTGCGTGAGCGCTTTGGAGGAAGGCGTGTAGTAGGCTGAGGACGTCGAACAACTCGTCATCGCTACGAGGATGGTAACGTAGCAGGAAGGTGAGGACTTCACTCTGAGCCCAACTGTCCAGGTCCTTCATTCTGAAGGACAAAACACATCAAAAAAACACAAAGTCAGTCATTAGACAATCTGTTAAAAAGGTCAAAGACATACATGATGCTTTCGAAAGCCTTTGAAAAACTTTTGTCCTGCAAAAATGCAACTTTGAAATTGTTAACTAACTGATGTGTTGATATTGTTAACTAATACTATAACCATTAAAATACATTTTCGGAAATTGAAATAAAGCTGAAATAAAATAAAAATATTCAATGAAAAACTTAAAAAATTTAAAGTAAAAATGTTGCCTTGGCAACTTACTGAAATAAGTTTAAGCTGAAGTACTAAAATTAAAACTAAAACAGACAATTAAATTAAAGCTAAATAGAAATGCCCATAACAAAATTACTAAAACCTAAACTAAGATTAAAATTAAAACTGAAAATATAAAAACAAGAGCTCATTGAAAATTCATGAATAATATAATAGTATATAAATATACAAGTGTTGTTTTAGTATTGAGATATTATTATAGTTTGTAATTAATATTCTGAATCAGTTTTTATATTTGAATGTTAGTTAAAGTTTTAGTCATTTTGATGACTTTTTTTTTTTTACATATATGTCTGTATAGTTTTTTTTTCTATTCCATTTTTAATTTCAGTTATTTTAGTACATCAAGTTAAACTAAATTTAAATGAGAAATGTTGCCTTGACAACTAGCTGAAATTTTGTTTAAAAACTGTTTTTAAGTAATGGAATTTTACCGATTAAAAAGAATACACTTAAATGCATTCAAGGTGTAAGGAAAATGTTACTATTTTTTACTTGACAAAGTCATTAATCTAAAAATCTTCTTGAAATAGTGTGTTTTTTTTTTCAAAACCGTACAAAACCAAGATGAATATTAAGAGCAAATTTCCTGCATAGAACTTAACACATGATTTAAACTAAATTTTTGACATTCTTAAAACAAATGAGGGTGAGTTTTCATGACAAACATGACATGCTTGGATGAACTATTTTACATAACATAATGGCAAACACGGCACACCTGTTGAGAAGGTGATGAGCAATGGGTTTGTTAATAACCACACCACCCTCATCTTTGAGAATTTCCTCCAAGGCACGGAGACAGTTCACTACAACCACAGGGTCTGGGTCCCTCAGAAGCGCATACAGCTCATTTACTATAATGCCATCTAAAAGACACACATCCAGAACATTTATTTACATGTATTCATTTGGCAGACAGAGACTTAAAGGAATAGTTCACCCAAAAATGAAAATTTGCTGAAAATGTAGCATTGCATCACTTGCTCTGCAAATGGATGCTCTGCAGTGAATGGGTGCCGTCAGAATGAGAGTCCAAACAGCTGATAAAAACACCACAATAATCCACAAGTAATCCACACCACTCCAGTCCATGAGTTAACATCTCGTGAAGTGAAAAGTTGCATGTTCGTAAGAAACAAATCCATCATTAAGACGTTGTTTCTGGCTAAAATACGAGTCCTCTAGTCATAATACTGTTTTCTCCAATGAAAAAGTCAAACAAAAACAGTGTAAAACAGCTCTAAACAAATATGCTGATGGATTTTGATGTGAGAAGACAACAGGGGATGGACTTTTTCAATGGAGGAAGCGTTATTATGGATTGTGGTCTTGTATTTCGGACAGAAGCAACGGTTTGAAGTTAAAAACTTCTTAATGATGGATTTGTTTCTTTCACAAGTCATTAACTGATGGACTGGAGTGGTGTGGATTACTTGTGATGTTTTTATCAGCTGTTTGGACTCTCATTCTGACGGCACCCATTCACTGCAGAGCATCCATTGGTGAATAAGTGATGTAATGCTACATTTCTCCAAATCTGATGAAGAAACAAACTCATCTACATCTTGGATGACCTGAGGGTGAATACACATTCCGCTAATTTTCATTTTGGGACATTCTACATTCATTACATAAAAACATTAACTGGACCCTTACAGAAAGGCTATTCAAAGCCCCTGCGGCTATAAATACGCTGCGCATTTAGGAAATACAGGAAATGCCACTGTACTGTACTGCTGTTAAGAAGCACTGTGATCAACATTTCCTGGTTTTGCCCTGCTTTTGATGAAAAGTTAGTAGGTTTTAGTTTTCAACCAAAAACAACAATCCAACGGGTTGTCTACAAGTATGTGATATGTTCTGTTGAAAATATGTTCTTTTCAGTTAAGAATTCTTGACATGCTGTTAGTCATCACAATCACCAGAAACATTCCTTTAAAGGGAGCTGTCTGACCCAACATTATAAATCGCTCTGCTTATGACTTTTTATGCACATGTATTAAAATAAGCAAGCAATATTCATCACATTATCCTTAACTAGTATTACAATTAAGATAAACAGAATGCGTGACTCTACCTATCTCTGTGTTGGGCTGCAGACTGTGCATTTTGGCACAACCAAGCACAGCGACTCTCCTTACGTAACTGGCCTTGTCCCGCAGACCAGCAACAATGGGCTGCTCTATGTACTCTGTCATTCCTGGCATCCTGAAAAACAAGCAAATAGAAGGAAGCATGTCAATTAGGACAGGTAGACACAGTAGCTTAGTATTTATTGAAGAAATATTCCACTGTAGACTGTTTTACACCATGATTTTCACACAGTTAAAGGGTGTGAAGAAATGCACATGAAGAAAATGTGGGGGAGCTGCTCATGCAAATCTCACAACCATGATTCCAGAGTGTTCTGATTGGTTGTCTGGGACGTTGTTGGGAAATTACTAGTCTGTTGTTGCTAGGTGACTGCTAGGGTGTTGCTAGGCTGTTGTTTTGTTTTGAATGGTCTCTGAGTTGTTGCTAAGTGATTCCTAAGATGGTTGCTAGGGTGTTGTTTCAGAGTTTTGTGTGGTTGCAAGATTGTTGCTTGTTAGGATGTTCTGGGGCATTGCTGGGTCATAGCTTGACTATTGTAGTGTTCTGGGTGGATGTTAAGGGGTTGCTAGGTGATTGCTAGGGTGTCTTGGATGGTTGCTAGGGTGATGGCTGCTAGAGTGTTGCTAGGCTGTTTTTGTGTTCTGAATGGTTGCTAGGTTGCCAGGGTGATTGCTAGGTGGTCTTGTGTGGTTGCTATGGCGTTACTTGTTAGGGTGTCGCTAAGATATTGTTGCAGTGTTTTGGCAGGTTGCTAGTTTATTTCTAAATGATCGCTAAAGTGTCCTGGGAAGTTGCTAGGGTGTTGAGTGTAGCAAAGGCCAAATGTTGCAGTGTTTATTGCTGGGGCAATGTTGTTGCCGTGTTCTGGGTGGTTGTTAGGGGGTTGCTACGGTGTCGTGAATGGATGTCAGGCTGTTGTTTTAGAATTCTGAATGGTTGCAAGGGAGTTGCTAAGTTATTGCTAAAGTGTCCTGGGAGGTTGCTAGGATGTTGCTTGTTAGGGTGTTGCAAGGCTGATTGTTGTGGTGTTCTGGGACTTTGTTTGGCTGTTGATATTGTGTTCTGAATGGTTGCTTGGGCGTTTAAGTGATTGCTAAGGTGCCTTGGTGGTTGTTGGTGGTCTTGTGTGGTTGCTAGGGCATTACTTGTTAGGATGTTGCTAAGATGTTGTTGCAGTGTCCTGGGAGGTTGCTAAGTGATCAGTAAGGTATCCTGGGTAGTTGCTTGTGTAGCGAAGCCGACTGTTGCAGTGTTTGTTGCTGGGGCATTGTTTGAATGTTGTTGCCATGTTCTGGGTGGATGTTAGGGGGTTGCTAGGCTGATTGTTGTGGTGTTCTGGGACATTGTTTGGCTGTTGTTGTTGTGTTCTGAATGGTTGCTAGGGTGTCTAAGTGATTGCTACGGTGCCTTGGGTGGTTGTTAGGGGGTTGCTAGGTTGTTGTAGAATTCTGAAAGGTTGCAAGGGTGTTGCTAAGTGATTGCTAAAGGGAGGTCAGGAGGTTGCTAGGGTGTTGCAAGGCTTATTGTTTGAGTGCAGACAGAAGAAAATAAATTATTTAAAACATACAAACCTGAAGTTGCACATGTTCCTCAGGGCCAACCCTCGCACCATGGGATTGGGATCAGCGCAGTCCTTACGGAACGTGTTGATGGCCAGTAGTGCCAGGTCAGGCTTGTCACTGGCATAGGTGCACATGTACAGATATACCAGCTTCTTCTGAACAATATCCACTTTGGCACTGGCTTTCACCATGTCCATAAATAAAGCTGAGACATCCAGACCCTGTGTCATGTACCTACAAAGAAACAAACAACAGCCTCAGATATCGCTTTATGTCTTATTTGTCAACATTTAGTTCTGTCTAACTAACAATAAGAGTTAAGGTGGAAATCAAGCTGTAAAGTACAATGAATAATGACTTGAATGTTATTCTGTTTCTTTACAGTTGCTGCTTTATAAGGCTTAGAATATATGACTACTTCATTATACTTTTTTGCTCAAGGATTTTTATGACTTTTCAATGAACCTGCAATTACCGGATAATATTTAATGGATAAGAAATAATTCAGATTGAATTTGCTAATAAATCATTCAAACTGATTTGTGAACCAGTTCAACTGATTCATTCAGTGTCAGGAACAATGTGTTCACATCACTATTTCTTGCAAACAATTTATATTCTACACACTCTACTACACAAGCAATATCTAGCTGATGCATTATTTATAATATTTATTTATTTATAATTAATTAATATTTTCCTATTATTATTCCAGGCTTGGAAACACTATTTTAAATTGCTGATATTTCCAGGTTTTCTGTGATTGTTTGGTGCTTTTTGTCCTTTTGGTTCTTGACAACAAGTCTCCATTTCATTGCATTTCATTCACTTTCACTGTATGGAAAGGAGCAGTTTGAACATTCTGCTAAGTATCTCTGTTTCACAGGATAATATGAGGGTGAGCTGATAATTTAAATTTTTGGGTAAGCTATTCATTTGTACTTTTGATAATTGTCTCTTTCAGTAAAAAAAAAAAGATAATTTCACGGACCTGATGACTTTGGTGATGTAGTTTTTGTACCGGAGACGGTCTGCTTGGACATTTGGATTGGACAGAGCTCGCTTGAGCTCTTTAACCGTCTCCTCCGAGCCAAAATAAGGCATTGTGCTTCAGGCGCCTGCCACAAAAGCAGAGGAACACAGTCTGAATAAACTCAACTCAAACTCTATCTTCTCATTCATTGAGAACATGCTTGTATTGTGATGCAATGTAATTGTTCTCTAATTATGTTTTCTGGTTTGTGCCTAATCATAACAAATATCATAAATCATAATAAGTGTCAGTATGATAGCACAGAAACACACAAACTAAATCATCCCCACCAAACAATTAACACTCATAACCAATCATAACGAAAGTCAACCTTACAGTAACAGACCAACCTAAACGGAATATGATGTGCTGACAGCTTTCCGATTTTATAGACTGACATTGTGCTTGTTGATTAGCTCTTATGGAGCTCGCATCTAGAGTTTACATTGAAAACAAGACTTATCATCTCCATTTCTAAAAGTACAAAATGTGCTTTCTGCACACACAAAGGGCAAGTAAGACATACGTATGTAACATACCTCCTGTATCAGTTTCTAAACAGTAAATCAACACACACTCATATAAAAGAAAATACTAGTAAGAACTGAATATTATAATCCATCAGAGCGTATTTATATCAATCAGGAAGCGTGAAGCCAGAATCAGCTTTTTACTTCCTGTAACACATCGTCTCAAAATTCAAAATAAAAGCCTTTTTCCTTTAAAGATTAATTAAAACAAACAAACGAACTAATCAGAATAATACAAATACATAGTTACCTTAAATATACTTGCCATAAATATTTCAATAAGTATAAACTTTTAAAGCTGTGTCTATAAGCTATAAACTCTCTTCTTTTTCATTTTGAAATGTTGTTTAAATCATGTAATTAACGTTGTACTCAACAGCCCTTCTTTTCTACACTGATCTTTTTTCTTGATGAATAGTTAACCTTGAGGGAGGTTGTAAAATAACTGAGTTTACCTGTTTTTCTTTTGTTATCTGTTAAGTTTGGCCTTACAGCGGGATGTAAATTACATTATATTATATCAAATTACATTACAGTGTACTTTGAACTACAGTGTGTTGATGCACTGAGAAGTTTATCTGAAATTAGCACTATATATATAACAGGTTCTTAGTAAATACATATAAAGTAAATACATTATGATATGCTTTAAGCTCCAGGCATTGACTTCTTCGATGTAATAGTGTAGGCGTAAATGGCAAGTAGTAGTCTTTATATTAGCAATTATTTATATATTATTATAAAT
>NW_015537979.1:243110-246482 GCF_001515605.1 Sinocyclocheilus anshuiensis | reverse complement strand
AGATAGATAGATAGATAGATAGATAGATAGATATGATTGAATAGGGGTGATAGGGGTGACTTAAAATATTAAAATATTTTAATATCTTGGTTTTTATTTGTTTTAGCTTATTTAGAAGTTTGAATTTAGAAAGTTTTGCTGAGTGGTTTAGTCGTATTCTGTAACTTCACTCATATTTATGTACATAATCTTTATATTTTAAATATTCTATTCTGACTTAACCAGTCTTAATATGTGTTCATATGTTTTATTTTTTAATTAGTTAATTTATTTTGTATTTATATGTGTTCGCTCGAAGCTTCATTACCAAGCACACTCAGCCATAAAGCTGCTTCTGACTCTGAGCCTGAGCCGCTCTTCTCTGATGAGGTCTTTTCATTTGACATGCAGTCGGCGGCGCTGCACTTGTTTCGGGCAGCAGCAGCAGCAGCAGCGGGTCGTGAGCGGCGTGTATGAGTGTGTGTGTGTTTGTGTCTCTGTGTGTGTCAGCCACAGATTTCTGAAGATGCTGGAGAGGTAGCTGGTCTGACGGGATGGCCGGGATCATTAAGAAGCAGATCCTGAAGCATCTGTCCAGGTAAGACACGGCTGGAGTGTCATGTTTTGATTCATCAGTGTCAGTGTTCGCCTCAGATGACTGACTGATCACGGGTCTCTCACACCGCTAATAAACAAACACAGCCCGACACACACACATACAGAACCTGTGCGTGATCTGACATGAATATGAATGCACATTTGGGGCCAGTTAGCTGCCAGGCTAATAGACTGCAGCATCACTGCTGGGATAACACACACACACACGCACACACGCACACACACACACACACACACACTGGGCCTGTGACAGAGTAGTGTCAGGTTAAACTAGCCTTTTCTCTTGAGGTTAACTTGGGAAACTCATAATCAGCATGATAGTTAATATGCAGGTATTCTGAGCTGGTAGGTGAAGGGTTGTAGGTTTGAATCCAGCAAGGCTGATCAGTGAAGACACCACTGTGCCCCTTGGTGATTTTGTCAAGATGCTGGACGTCCTGGAACATTATTCATGGAACATTAGTCCAATTCTGGTCATTGTCCTTTGGTTTTAGGGGTAGATGATGGCTTATTTAGGTGACAGAATCAAAAGATGTAGATCCAGAAGTATTTGGGTGTGTTGTTGTAGTATCATTAAATGTTCATATTTTGCAAGTTAAACTAAATTAATATACATGATTTTTTTTGAAGTTATATTAAGTTCTATTTATTTATTTTTTTAAGTTTAAGTTATATTTCATTTTATTTCAAGTAACTCTTTTTTTGTTTTTGTTTTTTTTAGTTAATAATAATAACCCTGATTTGGGTGAACTTCACCTGTGTAATGTGTTGTAAGATGCTATACAGTAAAGACAGAAGAATCTGCTAAGAAACATCACAATCTCTGAGGTTTGGCCGAACTGAAAGCCCTTTCCCCTGATTCAGTTTTAGATGAAAAATTGTCCTGAAACCGATTTGGTCCAATGAAATCTGGGCTGAATGGTTCGGTGACTGTATAATGGCAACTCCTCGTATAATAATAATGAACTTTTAGTCGCTCTGAATAAAAATCTGCTATATTGATAATATATCAGGATAGAGATATAAAAATAACTCTAATTTCATGTCCACAGTAGAGATAGACCATCCGACATCATTTGCCGTTCTTCAGAAGCCTGAAGTGAACTCCAGTGTTTTGGCTCTGGTTACCCAGCGCTAGTTCCTGCTGTTCTGAGTCACGGCTGAAGCTCTGCCAGCTCTCCCTCGTTCAGATCAGCCTCTCCGCAGCTCACTGTGTCAGCTAGCCGTCATGCTTGTCGACACACACACACACACACACTCTCACATGCACACACACGCACACTCTCACATGCACACACACACTCACATGCACACACACACACACACCTTCTCCTTAGTAGTGTTTACTCAGGCAAACATCACTATTACTAGTGGTCATATTGAGGGTTAGGGATTTTGGCAGACCTCTATCTCTAAATATGAAAATCTGCCGTGTAATTCATCATTTTTGTGCTACAGACATAAATGCCTCTTTAAATGAGGGCGAGTCATGCTGTTACTTCTTCAGTCATGTGATCAGACTTATGATTTTTGCCTGAAAGACAATAAAACGGGTATCAAATCCAATACATTTCCATTGAAGGAGACATATTATCTAGCCCTGGTATTAGGTTGCGGGTCAGTTTGACCCATTCGTTTTTTGAATGGTCAGAAATACTGTTTTATAGATTATTTTTATTTTTTTACATTTTTGTGACTTTCTCATTTAGAACATGCTTGTCAGCACTCTGAAATCTTGTGGAATATGCATGCAAAATTTATAACGAGAGAATTTGGCCCGCATGTTTTATGGTTAAAGGCAGCTGCAGAGACCTTTTTTTAACATTGTTTTTGTACTTTTTTTATTAGTTCTTGCATGTTCAGTTCTCTGGGAATCGAACCTTTGATCTTGGTGTTGAAAGCACAATGCGCTAATTTTTGAGCTCCACAAAAGCACACAGAAGAAGTGCATTTCCACATTTCAAAATGTAAAAAAATAATAAAATACAGTTGCAGTAACATTTATAATTTTCACAGTTTGTGAAAAAAAATATATATGTAAAAAAAACAACAACAAAAAAACTGTTGTAAAAAATACACTTTAAAATCTAGGGATGCACCGAAATGAAAATTCTTGGCCGAAGCCGAAACCGAACAAAATGAAACACTGGGCCGAATACCGAACACCGAACACGGTTTTTCCAGTTTTTTTCCACCACGTATTTTGCCAATTTTTTTCACCATTGCATAAATTAAATAGCCGAAATGTGCTTTTTACTGTTTTGTCTTGCTTTTCAAATAAAAAATCAATTAAAAAAACAGTTTAAAAATATTTAACACTGAACATTTTTTAACATTCTAGCAGACATTATACCAACAAAGCACAATTTAACTTAAAATTAATAAGTTAGTAAGATAATATTTTTTGGCCATCAGACCCCCTTCTTGAATCAGGCATGTATTTTTTTTTTGACTGTACAAATAAAAGCAGCCTTGCTGAGAAGAGACTTCTTTTAAAACATTAGAAAATATTACAGATCCTAATTTGAACACTATGTGTGTATGTTATAAAAAAATGTATTAAAACAGAGCTGTTGTAATTATTATTATCATTATTATTGTCTTACTTTTTATTTTTTTCAGAACAACAGTAAAATTACAATGCTAACATTTATGAATGTTGATTGAGTTCTTGCTTTTTCTCAACTTTTGTTTTGGCGGAAATGCGCAGGAAAACCTCAATGCTTCTTTTTGTTGACAACAGATTTATAAATGAGTCTCATTATGAATACGTCG
>NW_015537979.1:236489-241551 GCF_001515605.1 Sinocyclocheilus anshuiensis | reverse complement strand
ATCTAGGGATGCTAGGGATGCACCGAAATGAAAATTCTTGGCCGAAGCCGAAACCGAACAAAATGAAACACTACCGAACACCCACCACGTATTTTGCCAATTTTTTTCACCATTGCATAAATTAAATAGCCGAAATGTGCTTTTTACTGTTTTGTCTTGCTTTTCAAATAAAAAATCAATTAAAAAAACAGTTTAAAAATATTTAACACTGAACATTTTTTAACATTCTAGCAGACATTATACCAACAAAGCACAATTTAACTTAAAATTAATAAGTTAGTAAGATAATATTTTTTGGCCATCAGACCCCCTTCTTGAATCAGGCATGTATTTTTTTTTTGACTGTACAAATAAAAGCAGCCTTGCTGAGAAGAGACTTCTTTTAAAACATTAGAAAATATTACAGATCCTAATTTGAACACTATGTGTGTATGTTATAAAAAAATGTATTAAAACAGAGCTGTTGTAATTATTATTATCATTATTATTGTCTTACTTTTTATTTTTTTCAGAACAACAGTAAAATTACAATGCTAACATTTATGAATGTTGATTGAGTTCTTGCTTTTTCTCAACTTTTGTTTTGGCGGAAATGCGCAGGAAAACCTCAATGCTTCTTTTTGTTGACAACAGATTTATAAATGAGTCTCATTATGAATACGTCGCACGTATCGCTTTGTCGCATGCCTTGTGAAAAACGAGTAAAGCCTCGTACACACCGGGACGATTATCGCGCACGCTTATCGCCGACGTTTTTCGACGCGTCTTTTGTGTTCATACCCAAGCGATTTTCGCTGGCGATGAGCCGAGTGAACGTGCAAATTCACTCCCTGACATTAGATGGCGCTTAATGAAAAACAGAAATACCCCGGTACACATCGAATCCTATTTGATCTGCAATTCCTCTCCATAACAACTCCCTCTTATCGAGATTTTTGTAGTCGCTGTCGCGTTTGTCATAAAGCCCTTTGTGTTCAGACACCAATGAGACCAGCAGCTCTACATTCATCTTGCCTCCATGCATCTTCTTGGTCTACTTACTTCCTCTTCGTAGTTAGGTATCAATGTGTGTTCGGCAAGACCGTTTTGTGCTTGAGCGCCACCAAGTCGTGTTTTACTGTAACTTCAGCAGCTCCAGGCACGTGAACAAAAGCGGCAATCTCATTGGTCAGCCAGTTTTTTACGCCTCGTGTTTTGCGCGTCGGTGTGCACACTCACATTGGCGCCCTTTGTTTAGTCACAAGTCGTTAAACGTCGGCGATAATCGCGCGCGATATTCGTCCTGGTGTGAACAAGCCTTAACACTGGTTCAGCGCAGTTTTTCCTCGCGCTTTGGACTTTGAACCCTGGTTAACAAGCAGATAGCGCAGCGAGTTTGTGCAGCGCTGTCAGAATACATGCAATTTGTGCGTGTATTAGAAAACATGACGTTCTGCAGTTTATTTACTAATTGTTTAAGGCCATTTCGCGATTTCAATCATCCTACAGTAACCAGCAACAATCAGCCCTTCCTCTTCTCATCGAAGACATGCACTGCAGTACTAAACAGTCTCTCGCTGTCGGTGCTTATAATGATTTTTGCGTCTTTCTCGGACAGTTTAAATGCTTCCACACTGCTGACGTGTGTGCATAAAGAGTGCGCGCCTCTCACACCGTGTCTACACCGGACGCGAGCGGCGCGACAAATACTATAGAACTTATTATAGTCAGTGATGCTGTCTACACTGGATGTGGCGCGGCACGACACGACAAATCCCCGACAGAAAACTGATGCCGCGTTCTATTTATGACGTATTGACACAAATTTCAAATGATTTTCAACGGTCGCTTTGTCGCGTCCAGTGTAGACAGACTTTTTAGCGACCGGTGTAGACACGGTGTCACTCTACGCTGGTTGCTATTTGATAGCGTCACGTCATTGTTCAGTACAGTTTATTCTGTCTTTTCGGAGCTTTTTTTTGCTATTTTCGGCCGAATAATTTCGGTTGCCGAACATTCGGTGCATCCCTATTAAAATCACATAAATTTTTGGTGTTGTGTGTGAAATAATAGCATTAAACTTCACTGTTTCACCTGATTTTGTTTTCGCTTTTCATAGTGTGATTTTTGTTGTTGTTGTTCTTTTTATTTATTTATTTAGTTAATTTTGTTCTAATTAGGGTCAATCTGACCCTGACCATAATGATCACACCCAGATTTTAAACGTAATACAAGGGCTAGAGACCAGAATATCAGAAGACCTTTAGCATCGTGTTGGTGAGTTTTGACCAGGCAAGCACCACTTACATTTTTTTCACTTACATTTACAGTTTAGTCAGTTACAGTTTTGCTTCTTCATCTGCTAAGTGACACGGATATCCAGGACGATCCCGCTGGAGTAACCTGGGGTTAAGTGCTGTAGTCATATGATAGCTCGTGGCTCTCTCCATCTTGGGATTGAACCAGCAACCTTCTGCTCATCAGGCTGTAGAGAGAGACACCATAAACTCAGGCGTGAAGTTTTGGGGCTTTTAATGCATGCCGGTCAGTTTTGAGGCCTTGAAATGCATTATTTTAAGCAGTTACTTCTCCTCCCGGAAAACAGAATATAATATTGATGACTCATCTTGCACTTAGGGGCGTATGCTAATTATCGTCCAATCAGATCTCTCTAGAATGAGAACACCCTTCCCCAACCACCTGCAACTGACCAGAAAATCACAGTTCCTGATTGTGTCATAAACTAAAGGCTATTGACTATTAAAAAAAAGACAAGCCCTTTAATGTGTCTGGCCTATAGGAAATGAAAGAAGGAAGATTGCACTCATCAAACCATTTCCAGGGGGGTTTAACCATTACAGCCCAAGGCTTTGATGTTGCAGTCTGTCCTTTTCCAAGACTGGGCTTTTTTTGTCATCTAGTTTGCGTTTTCTGGGAAGGAAGCTTTTAGTGAAAGGAATATTTCTAGGCTAGGCTTGCGTGATGTGTAGCTGTGGTCTCTTCACAGAACGCTGAACTCAAGAGTCTCGTCTACTGTCGTCAGTTTAGTTTTCACACTGTTTAAGGTCTACGGGACAGAGGAACTACAGGAGCGTAAGAAAAGAGGAATGTATAATGATGGTGTGAGAAGATATGACCAGATAGATGTGATCCAGCCCTCTTACCAATTCAAGTGTGCTTTTAGTGGGTGTATTATTATTATACTCCGAAGTAGGACTGGGTGATATATGAAATATTCAAGATGATTTTGCTGGCAGACAATTTATTGGGATATTTCATGTTTTTTTTGTTTTTTTTCTTGTGTCATTCCAAACCTGTATAACTTAATTCTGTGGAACACAAAATAATGTTTTATTTTTGGGTCAGCTATCGCTTTAAGTTATTTCAGAGCTAATATGTAAATATGATGAGCATATACATATCTTTATGAATATTTCAAAAGGATGACACAAATGTATATTTTTTGTTTTGCTATGTCACCCAGCCCTACGTTGAAGTGTCTAAACCTCTCAGAAGAATAGAGAAAGAGAAAGGCAAAGAGTGAGAAGTGGTCATTGTAGAGTAAAGAGCAGTGTGAACATTCTTCAGAGCTTCTTCTTTTGTGTTCCACTGAAGAAAGAAAATCGCACCGGATTCATTAAAGCATCCCAGAGTATCACAGCCATGTAGTGCCACATATAAAGTTAATCGCATGATATTGAAACGTGGCTAAAGTGCTGTGGTAATACTGTATGGCAGTGTTTTCCCTCTCATTGGTCTTCTGAAGGCTGGGTTAATCTTTGAAGTCTTTGAACAGATGGAGATTTCCCATTCAAATGCATGAAACTCTTCAGTCGCTTGAAGCGGCCACTCTGAGCTCTGTATTTATAGTGAATGTGCTGGTTTTATCTCATGAAGTGTAAAGGCAGGCAGTGAATATTAGATGTGCTCTGTGTGCTTGTGTCTGTGATCCCTGCAGGTTTTTAGGGCAGGGGTTAGAAACACTCCCGTGGGCTTAAAGCAGTCTTACTGCAGGCCTGGTGTAATCTTATTACCCGCTGTTAGTCAATGACCGTCTTTGTGATGGGGCTTTCAGCTCAGACCTTATTACCTAAATATATAGCAGTGTCAAAAGTGACCGAGAAGGGAAAGAGAAGGACAACCGAGAGAGTTCAAAGAATATGAGTCTTATGTGTTCCCGTGACTTAAAAGCTTGTAGCTCATTGGTCGTTGAGTTTTGTCCTCCAACACAATGACATGACACTTTTATTTTTCAGATCTGTTTATTTATCAGTAAACACATTAAATATGGAATGAATATGAACCTTGACTTGAATATGATAAGCATGTTTTTAATTGTATTAAAATGTGTATATTTTTGAGGGGGTAATAAAAATGTCAAGGTCATACATCTGCTCTAATATAACGATGAATAAATCCTCATTACATATTAAAATGATGGAATAGAAAACCTTTAGTTTAGCATAATCTTTTTATTTATTTATTTTTGATTTTAGCAGACATGCTTATTAATATATGAAATAATTGTATCGATTGTGTCTCTTAAGATCTCTTAAACTAAAGGGTAGATCAAACCGTAAAATGTCATGTGGTGCAACTCCCCTAAAATGTAATGATATTTCAGTAAGTTAATTATTGATTACAATTATAAAAATAAATAAACATAATTAAATGCCTTTTTAAAAAAATGTATTCCTACACAATTAAGATGAGTGCTCTAACTGTATGTAAGGTGCAAATATTAATATTTTTTTACTTGATGGTTACACCACATGACATTTTTGGAGTCATCAAATTCCAACCGGTGTAAAAGTTTTTCAAAACCATATGAAACTGACATGAATACAAAGAATATTTGGTAACACTTTATTTTAAGGTGTCCTTGTTACACATGTTACATGTACTTACTATTATAATAACAATTAATTATGTATAATTACATGCAAGTCAAACCCAAATCCTAACCCTAACCATATAGTAAGTACATGCAGATAATTCATATTACTCAGTACTTATATGTATAATTACACTAACAAGGACACCTTAAAATAAAGTGCAACCAAATATTTCTCTAATAACTTGA
>NW_015537979.1:233209-236283 GCF_001515605.1 Sinocyclocheilus anshuiensis | reverse complement strand
ATGGATACTTTTTGACTCATTACTCTTAAACCATCTAACCAATTAGTGTTTGCTTTTGTCTTGTGTAGGTTCACTAAGAACCTCTCCCCGGATAAGATCAACCTGAGCACGCTGAGAGGAGAGGGTCAGCTGTCCAACCTGGAGCTGGACGAGGAGGTCCTGCAGAACATGCTGGATCTGCCCACCTGGCTGGCCGTCACCCGAGTCTACTGCAACAAGGCTGCTATACGGGTATATGAGAGCCTGGAGGAATTATTATTATCATGCTAAATAGTTAATAGGAAATTATCACAAAGATATTTAAACAAATTCAGTGTTATTTAAGTGTGTGTGTGTGTGTGTGTGTGTGTGTGTGTTTTTTCTCTGTCAGATACAATGGACAAAGTTGAAGACCAGTCCCATATGTTTAGTAAGAATCTCCCTATCAATGTGTTTCCCCTCTTGCATCATTTTTCTTCTCTCGGTCACATTCTGTCATCCCCCTGTTTATCACATGATCTCCTTTCTTTTTTCACTTCTGCAAAAGTACCCTTGTATCAGTATTGTGCTTTTCACTCAAATGCTACCGCGTCTGATAAGGTGGGTCAAATAGAGTCCAACAGTGACTGCAGTCTTTTTCAGGGGCTTGGTATACAGACCATTTCTCCTTAGTTTTAGAATTGAAACATAAGCAAAATCATAACAGTTGATTTAAAGCAAAAATATATGCAAATATAAAAATATAGGAGAATGAATGAACGACTCTTGTAAACCATTGCAAACGATATGGTTGAATAATTCTGGGTATTTTTTAACCCTCCTAAATGCATTCAGGTCTATTTTAAACTGGAGGAGATGTACAGAAATAATTTAAAAAGAAATGTGTGCAAAACCACATTATGCAAATGCAATTTTTTTATTAAATGTAGTTTTCAAGATTTTTTAAAAAGATATAACCATTAAAAATAAAGTTTCAAAAGCTTCTCTGTTCGTGTCTATTTTGACCCGGGTATTAAGTGAGGCTTAAACATGATCTTATGCAAACATTACTTACATGAGTTACAGTAGATTTTTCTAAAGTATATTTAGCCTTTTTTCCCCCCGTATCTTACACATGCACTACATTTTATGGATAAACATGAAAATGCACGCCTATTGATGAACAATTGCAGCATGGAAACTTGATCAAATTTTTAATCTTAAATTTAAAGTGTTCTTATAAAATGATGTCTTCAAATATACATTCTCATGATGTCTTTTTGCATGTCAGTGGTTCTTCTGTAGATCATGTAAAATTTCCAAGAATTTCTTCATTTAAAAATAATTTCTAATGAAAAGTTGGTAAACGTAGTAATAACATAATAACATTCAAAACTTTGAGATGAGAAATTATTAATCGGATACAATAGTTTTGTTGTTTTATGTGCTTGTGTTCTACTGAATTCAAAATTTGTATGCAGATTTTGAATGCATTATGATGGTTAATGCTCTACCATTACAACATCCCATATTAACTAACATTATATTGTTAACTAGTTAAAGTTATCTAATGTTATCTAGATTCCTAAAACATGCTGCTCTGGAGATTGCTGGGAGATTCGTATTTCCATATTCTATAGATCATTCGTGGCTTGAGCATAGTTCATCATAAAGTAGTGACTGACAGCATCAGAAGTTCTGACCTACTGAATTCGGCCTGAACTCTGTTTCCTGTCCTTCTGCAGTTCCTGGATAAAGTAGAAGTTGAAATGAGGACCTGTGAGGAACCCCGGCCCCCAAACGGCCCCTCTCCGATTGCCATTACTGCAGGCCAAAGGTCAGAATGATTTTTCCTTTTAGTAAACCAGATCCACAGTGGTTTTACCTCCCTACGATGTCCTCTCCATCATGCACATTGACATTGAGATTCATTAGTGCTACTCGCTAAGTCAAGCATCAAGACTGTTATTTGTTCAAACCTATAATGCAGAGTAAAGCATATCGCACCATTTGTGCTACAAACAAATGATTCCTCAAATGGTGACCATAAATGAGTAATATTAAATATTTTTAAATATTAAAATATTTTTTAATATTTTTTTTATATTTTCAGTTTACATTTGAATTTTTGTTTTTTTTTGTATTTATTTATTTTTTCATTTTAATATTTAGTTTAAATAATTTTTTGTTGTTTTTTTTATATTTAGATTTAATTTCTTTTTATTTCAGTTTTAGTCATTTTAGTACTTCGACTTAGAAATGTTTCCAAGGCCAAATTTCTCATTTTAAGTTCACAATAGCAACACTGGATTGAAGGTCAGATCCAGTTCTTCATTAGAGTCGGTGTAATGCATGTTTGCGGTCTGTTTCTTGTCTCTACAGTGAGTATGGCTTTGCTGAGAAGGTTGTGGAGGGAATGTCTGTGATCATCAACTCCATCATGATTAAAGTTCAGGCCCGAGCGTTTCACGCCTCCTTTGAACTCTGGCAGCTCCAGGGCTGCAGCCTCAATCCCAAATGGCAGAAGAGCGACCTGCGCTACACGCGCATTACACATCCGAAGAGAGGAGAGGTACAGTACAGAGATACACCGCAGTACCTGTTTTGAAAGTAAAAGCAGGTATATGCTAGGGTTGTGACGGTGAGTCGTGTGACAACATCGGTAATACCAGTATCACCGTTGGGGTGGGGGGTGTTAGTTCATTTGAGTTTCCCTCTTTTCTTCACTTTCAAATGGCTTGTAAAAGTGCTGTGCGAATTTTACTTTCACTTTCAAATTAGCGTCAACTGCCGCAATTCGGCGTCAAGCAATTGTTCGTTTGAGTTTTCCCTCTTTTCCTCGGATTTCTTGGCTTTCAAATAGCTTGAAAAAGCGCCGTGCGCATTTTACTTTCACTTTCAAATTAGGGGCAATTCAGCGTTGATTCAATTCAAGCAACAACAACGTCAAACTCAGAACTTTTATTAACTAAACGAATAAAAATACACCATATAGGCCTAATAAAATAACAAATTACTTGGGCTACACAAAGTTTAAATAGGTATATAAAACTGAAAATCAGCAAACAGTTCTTTATTTATTAGCAAAACGAATAAGAAAGCTTGGAGGCACGGCA
>NW_015537979.1:230356-233199 GCF_001515605.1 Sinocyclocheilus anshuiensis | reverse complement strand
AAATAAATAAGAAACATAGAACGTTTATTAGCAAAACGAATAAGAAAGCTTGAAGGCACGGCATATACACCTTGATGCAAAATAAAATAAATAAAATACACAAAGTATAAATAAAGTAATCAGCAAACACCGTGGAACCAAATGAATAAGAAATGAATGTTTAAAAAAACTTCCAGTCAATAGGCTTTTCAAAATCTAAAATATTGCCAAACAGGCGCCTTTGCATTTCCTTTCTAAACAATCTTCTCCTTTCTAAAAAATCTAAACGACGGTGGGGGGCGGTGCCGCGGTAGGCAAATGACGTAACCGGTGTTGCGGCTTAACACCGGTATAACCGAAAACACTGTCTATCGCAGCAAGCCTAGTATACGCTTCAATGCTCTTCATGATGGGTCGCCCTGGAACACTTGACACATGCTGGCAGAAGCTACATTTAGATTGAAGAAGTGCAAAAATGCCTTTGTCAGACTTTTGTGGCATTACAAAACCCAGGGTGAAACACCTTTCAGTATTAACTGTCCGTTTCTTCATTTTAAAGAGCAAGTGAATCATTATAGAGATAAATAGCAATGGTTACATAATCCGAAAGGGGACAAAAGCAGCACTGTCATAGTGCAGAGATCAACAGCTGTCAGATCAAAGCCTTTTTGCACATCACTTCTCCTCCTCTTGTTCCTCTTTCGCTTGCTTTTCTTCATTCAGAGAAGCACATGCTCATGAAAAAGTCCCTTCTTAATTACTTTTCCAGACCGCCATTAGATAATGAAATCAGGCCAATCATTTTGATATATGAAGAGTATTCAGATTGCCAGATCTTCTGAACCAGCCCATCCAGTAATGCAGTTAGATGTACGCTGGAAGTTACACCTGAAGATGCCCTCTCATGGTCTGAGCTCTGCTTCTGCTCGCTCAGGGCCAGATGAAGTCCGTGTGTGTTTCAGCAGTCAACATGAAATCAAACTGATACAGATTCCTTTATACACATTTCTAGTATTTTTATCACCTACTGTTTATGCTGCACAATACATAAATATAAAATAAAGGTTTATTAATAATAATAATAATAATTAAAAATCAAAATTGCGATTTGGCTGCAATTGCCAATTCACTAATTTCACCAGATTTGAAATGAGAAGCATTTCATTTTTAAACCTGTTGCCAACAAACGAGAAGCTTTAAGGACTCCCTGTGGTTTTCCTCCAAGATAAAAGCTTGAAGATTTCAGGAAATAAAATAGAGACATGTTATAAAATAGAGAAGATGTTAATATTAGTATTGTAAGTTCACATTTGTAATATAAAATCAAATGATTATTAGTCTTTTATCAAATGGTCCTTTTTATTTTACAGTACAAAAGTTATTATTATAATTTGTTTTTTATCTTTTTAATAATCTCAAAAATCTAAATAATAATGAGTTTTTTAGTCATTCTGAATAAGTCAACAACAGTAAAATCAACAACAACATGAATGCCCAAGTTGTGAGTTTTTCCTGAATCATTAATAATCATACAACGTAAAAAACAATTTACTATTTAACTATTTAATTTTTTTCCCAGTGCAGATGCACTCTACTACAAAATCACCCCAATCATTCAGAATGATTGATATTCCAAAATCATTTAGAGAAAATCTGTTTATTTTTTCCATATCCTAATAAATATTGCAGAAAATCAAAATATTACATAGCCTTTTTTTTTCTAAACATCTTGCAGCCCCACTGCTGTTGTAAGTAATGCATCCTTTCTTAAATCTTGCAAATAGACTAATTTAATGACAGTTAACATATAAATGCAATAAAGATTATTACAATAGTAGAAAATAAAACTGATTTGCTTTTCAAATCCATCTTTATTTTGAAGAAAGCCCATTCAGTTGCCATCTTAGTAATTCCTCCGAGTAGCTATTTCCAATCTTAAAAGTCAATGTGGAAGGACTCAAATCTTAATGATAATTCACCAAGCTTGCATGTACATGACATATAATGTCAACAATAAGATCTGACAGTAATGCTATCATAAACTTTGATTGTATTGCTGAAATCAGGCTAGAAAAAGATCCGGGGCCCGTTCTTCATATGTCGCTAACTCAGTTAGCTGGATTTGATTGTTGATGATTTGGCATGGATCTTGATCTTGGATTGGTTGGTTCTTCGAAGCTCATCCCGGAGTTGCTGTCATAGCAACAGCTCCGTAAATTTAAACCTGCTTGGGAGCACCTTATTTCATGTAAACAGGATTAGATTGCATCTTCTTAAGCAGAATTGATACTTAAAATCTGTCCCAGCCGCCGCTACTTTATTACAAGAGTACCCTACTAGTCCAGAGACAATAATTTAAAATAATAATCATTTAAAAATTAATTTAAAGATAATATAATAATGTTGTGTAGTCTTTAATACTATAGACACAGCCAGCTTTACTCACTGAAAGATTTATTCGTCATAAAAGTATTACTTCCAAAAGCTGACCGCTACTTTATTACAAGAGTACCCTACTAATCCAGGGACAATAATTTTAAATAATAATCATTTAAAAATTAATTTAAAGATAATATAATAATGTTGTGTAGTCTTTAATACTATAGACACAGCCAGCTTTACTCACTGAAAGATTTATTCGTCATAAAAGTATTACTTCCTAATTGTATTCGAGTCTTACACACATGCTATACAGATAATGTAGAGTCGTGCATTAATTTGAGTGCTGACAGATATTATGGGAGTGGCTTGATGGAGCGCAGGAGATCTAGATAACATGATCTTGACACTTAAGAAACTTTAAATAATGCTGTCACGTAACAAATCTGTTCAAATATAAAATTAAATGAATTGCTAATTACTAC
>NW_015537979.1:218524-227770 GCF_001515605.1 Sinocyclocheilus anshuiensis | reverse complement strand
CCTTAAGAAACTTTAAATAATGCTGTCACGTAACAAATCTGTTCAAATATAAAATTAAATGAATTGCTAATTACTACATTGAAATAAAAATGTAAAGCCTGCACAAATATTAGAAATCGTGAATATAAATAGCCTAATTAGGAATCATGTAAAGAATTAAAATAAAATATAAACAGTGCACATTTCATTTATCTATTAGAACATTTATGTAGTTTTGTTCGCTTGGCTGTGTCCTTATAAAAGTCCAAAAAGTCGTTTTTGATTATATGATGGCATTACGTTGCTGTCTTGCCGCCAGCCAATCGCTGCATTGCTGATCGTGGTTTCGAGTATCAATACATAGCCCCTTTTAAACCAACCCATGAACACGCAATTATCTCAGATAACTCAATCCAGCCATACTAATCATCAACAACAGGTGCGCTCGAAGGACCGAATTAGCCAGATCCTGTTTAGCGCGGTGATATCATCTTGGATGTGACATTTCATCTCGGATGTAATAAGTGACGTACGAAGAACGGGCCCCAGGGGTCCGTTCTTTGTACATGGATTACTCCGTTATCTGGATTTTTTGTTGATGATTTGACATGATCCAGGATTGCTAGATTCTCAGAAGCTCATCCCAGAGTTGCTGTCATAGCAACAGGTCCGTTAGCTCAAACCTGCTCGAGGGCAGGCTTATTTCACGTAAACAGGAATAGATTGCATCTTATCTTGCAAGCAGATATGAGCAGACTTAAAAGTCTGTCTTAGCCACTGCTGCTGTTTTTTTACAAGAGTACCCTATTGAACCTGGGGCAATAATAATTTAAAATAATAATAATCATTTAAAAGTTCATTTGAATATAATATTGTATGCTCTTTTTTGATTATATGATGTCATTACGTTGCTGTCTGGCCGCCAGCCAATCGCTGCATTGCTGATCGTGGTTTCGAGTATCGATACATCTGCCCTTTCCAATGCACACAAGAACACGCAGTAATCTCAGACAACTTCGTTTGAAGAACCTAATTAGCCAGAGATCAGTTTTCACGATTAGAAGACCTGGCATCTGTCAAAGTCTCTGAGATGTATTAAGTGACCCCAGGTGGGTCCAGCTAATGTGCTTAACCAGATGCTGATGCCTTTGCAGATAAGGTAATTGGTTCAAATTGAAAGGCAGGTCTTCATTTGTGTGTTGCTGTTTCTCACTGAGTGCAATGTCTCATCCTCATCCTGTCTCTGGTGTCCTGCAGGTCCTCACCTTCAAAGAGATCAACTGGCAGAGTCTGCGCATAGAGGCGGATGCCATAGAGAGTGACGAGCAGGATCTGGGCAGCACGCCACTGCGCCTCATTACCAATCAAGGACGCATACGCATCGCTCTCAAACGCAGGGTACCGTTTTGATAACAACTGGCTGTTCAAACATTTTCTCTCTTCATATCACGTTTGCCATAGTCACCTGGGATAATGACCAAACTAGTCCTAGGTTTTTCTCTGATTGTAGAGTTTGCGTGATTTTTCATCTTGCCTGGAAGATATCAGTAATTTTTGTGAAAAAGTAGATTTTAGCCCTAATTTAGACCATTTTGTATTGCAGTTTCATTCATTTCACATCAATGTTGATGTATTGACATGTGAGATTGTTTGATAGGGCATCATCTGTTGCATCTGATTGTATTATGTGTTGCTTTGGGATACTGGAAATAAGATCAATTCACCATTTTCATAATCATTAGAATTAGGGCTGGACAATATTGGAAAAAAATCTGACATTGTGATATTTGATTTTTCTGCAATATATACTGCGATTTAAAAAAATACAGGAATTTTTAACAGATTATTTGAATAGCTCTATTGGCTAAGAATTAATCATTCTAGAATGATTACAGTGATTTAGGGGAGTGCATCTTCATAGAAAATAAAAAATAATAAAAAAATAAAATAAGTATAACTAAAAAAACTATAACTTATGACTTATTTTTAGTGTAAACCATCCTTTTAGGGCTTAACAATTTGGGAAAAACTTGCAAATATGTGGAGTTTACACTTTGGTGTACTAAAAGAACCAACTCATACCTCTTTCAGAAACGATAAAGTAACCAGAGAAAAAAATGTTTTGTCTTTACTTGAGTTATCATAGACCTCATTGTTTTATGACCCATTCGTTATTACTATAAAATAATATTAATTATTATAATTTTTATTCTGATATATTATTGTCATAAACACTGCTCTTGTATGGCTTGTACAATGAAGATCCAAATGCAGCTTTATTAGAGGGTTATCCAGAATCAAAGTCCGAAACAGGCAAAAGATCATAACACAGGAAAAACAGTCCAAACAGGCGACTGGGCAGGAAACACAGGCAAGGGATATTTAGGTAACAGGCAAGAAGTAAAAAAAAAAATAAAACAGAAACAAGGGAATTGCTCAGAATTGCAGCAGACACTAACAAGACTTCGCAAAGACACAGGGAAATACATGGGGTATAAATAGGGAGAGACAAACAGGGTAACAAGTGGGAGGAGCTAATTAAACACCATGGAAACTAACAAGGGGAACCATGGAGACAAACAAGGCAGAGGGGCAAACAGCAGATGAGACCGGGCAAAGAATTGTGGGAAATAGAGTCCAGGATGGAAAGGCAATGGAGTAGGGAGGAGTGCCCTCTGGTGGATGTCCAAGGAACTCCGTCTGGTGATTGTGACAATTATTTAATAAAAATATTACATAAATTTAAATATGTAGAAAAAATTATACTGTAAAATGCAAAAGAGTAAAGTACAAAAATAGTATTTATTAAAAATAGTAAAAATAATTGTATTTTATACTAAGAAATACTAATAACTAGCATAGAGTAACTACTAAGAGTAAATACTAGTGCTGTCAAACGATTAATCCCGATTAATCACATCCAAACAAAACGTTTATTTTGGATGCGATTAATCGCGATTAATTGTTTGACAGCACTAGTAAATACTAATATTTACATTGTTTTTTCCTTCACTTTCAAATTTTGGCTTTAAAAGAAAAACAAAATCAGTAAAATAAAGTTATAATGAGCTACATGCATGTTAATGACCACAATGCCGCTTCACTTTGAAACATGCAGTGCATATATTTAATGAAATCGCAGCATTCACGGTAATTGCACTAATCCACATCGCGATTTCAGTTTTATTTCAATATATCGTGCAGCCCTAATCAGAATGAAATCATGTGTATTCTGTGCTGACGTTTCTTCCCCTTCCTAATCTCAGGTGAAGGACTGTAATGTCTTGGCCTCTAAGCTGCTGTTTATACTGGATGATCTGCTGTGGGTGCTGACAGACTCTCAGCTCAAGGCCATCATCCACTACGCCAAGTCTCTGAGTGAAGCCATGGAGAAGTCCTGCCAGCAGAGGAAGAGCATGGCTGCTGAGACACTACAGGTGCCACACTGTGTCCTTTAAATCAGTCTGTTACGAAAACAGATTAATGATCCATTAGATTCTTCTTATCAGCACTTTGTGTTTTACGATCAAAGATGAAAACGAAACCTTATCACCTTATGCTGCAGCTGGCTCGGACTTCATGACTGGTTTTAGTGTGGATTTTGAACACAATTGTAATTACAAAACAGCTCAGCAAAGTAAATGTAATGTAAAGCCCTCTATAATATATTAAATCCCAAGTCTACTCAGACGCAGCCGCTCCCTGTGAATGACGCAGCCAGTGCTTGAGTGTTTATTTATGTCTTATTGTATTGTGCACCAGACTGCGCCTCCCTCTCCTGGGATCCACTCTCTGTGGACTGAACCTCCTCCACCCGAAGCGGTCGGGACCCCGGGCACACTGGCCCAGTATTTTGACCTCCACGATGTCAAGGAATCATCCTACCACACTTTCATCTTGCGACTCGACCTGCATATCTGCAACGACAGCTCTTCAGATTCCGGTAGTGACTTTTCATCACTGTTACCACCAAGAGACATTAAAAGTCATCGAAAATTTAAATTCGTAAAAATTAAAATTGTCATTTACTCACCCTCATGTCATTCCAAACCCATACTACTTTCTTCTTCTGTGGAAGACAAAAAGAGACGTTTAACAGAATGTTCAAGCTGCTCTTTTCCAAACAATGAAAGTCAGTGGGGCTGTTAATGTGAGAAACAGGATGACTCTGAACCACTTTTGACTTTCTTTAGTGATGCATTTTTTGCCTTTTTATGGAAAAGAGCAGTTTGGACATATAAATGCATATTGTCTTTAGTGTTCTTTGAAAGACAGAAACTCATGCAGGTTTGGAACCACATGAATTGTTGAATGAACTGAACTAACTGATGGCTCACCCATGTGATTTCTCCTGTACACATAGATGAAGCTCCACCTCCAGGGATGCAGGGAGCGATGCAGCTGACCTTCCGGAAGCTGGGCTGTGATTATTACCCGTTTCACAGGCCAGGTGACTCTACTGCCGTTCATATGAGATTCAAATGAAACCTGCTTTACGCTTCAGAGGTTTTCATTGTACTTTTCAGTCTCAGACTTTGAGGTCATACCATACAAAATCAGTACCATTCAAAATTCACACTACCGTTCATAAGTGTGTGGTCGGTGAGATTTTTTAAAAAGCTTCTGAAAGAAGTCTCTTATGCTGAACAAGGCTGCATTTATTTGATCAAAATTACAGTAAAATTGTGAAATATTATTACAAGTTATAATTACCGTTTTCTGTGTGTATATATTGTAAAATAAAATTTATTCCTGTGATGTAATGCTGCATTTTCAGCATGATCACTCCAGTCTTCAGTGTCACACGATCCTTCAGAAATCATTCTAATATGCTGATTTGATTATTATTATCAATGTTGAAAACAGTTGTGCTGCTTCATATTTTTGTGGAAACCATGAGTCTTCAGGATTCTTTGAATAGAAAGTTAAAAAGAACAGCATTTATTTGAAATGGAAATCTTTTGTAGCATTGTAAATGTCTTTGCTGTCATTTGTGATCAATATAATGCATCCTTGTTGAATAAAAGCATTCATTTTTCCCCAAACTTTTGATCAGAGCTTTCATGTTTAGGTTCTAACTGTGTTTGCTGTCAGTGTATTGTGTGAAAGGTCTACTGTAGGATAAGAGGCAGATGTGCTGTGTTGTACAGGTGATGGCTGTCGGCACTGGGAGCGTCACTGCGGAGCGATGGAGTCTTTCCGGTAGTGACTTTTCATCACTGTTACCACCAAGAGACATTAAAAGTCATCGAAAATTTAAATTCGTAAAAATTAAAATTGTCATTTACTCACCCTCATGTCATTCCAAACCCATACTACTTTCTTCTTCTGTGGAAGACAAAAAGAGACGTTTAACAGAATGTTCAAGCTGCTCTTTTCCAAACAATGAAAGTCAGTGGGGCTGTTAATGTGAGAAACAGGATGACTCTGAACCACTTTTGACTTTCTTTAGTGATGCATTTTTTGCCTTTTTATGGAAAAGAGCAGTTTGGACATATAAATGCATATTGTCTTTAGTGTTCTTTGAAAGACAGAAACTCATGCAGGTTTGGAACCACATGAATTGTTGAATGAACTGAACTAACTGATGGCTCACCCATGTGATTTCTCCTGTACACATAGATGAAGCTCCACCTCCAGGGATGCAGGGAGCGATGCAGCTGACCTTCCGGAAGCTGGGCTGTGATTATTACCCGTTTCACAGGCCAGGTGACTCTACTGCCGTTCATATGAGATTCAAATGAAACCTGCTTTACGCTTCAGAGGTTTTCATTGTACTTTTCAGTCTCAGACTTTGAGGTCATACCATACAAAATCAGTACCATTCAAAATTCACACTACCGTTCATAAGTGTGTGGTCGGTGAGATTTTTTAAAAAGCTTCTGAAAGAAGTCTCTTATGCTGAACAAGGCTGCATTTATTTGATCAAAATTACAGTAAAATTGTGAAATATTATTACAAGTTATAATTACCGTTTTCTGTGTGTATATATTGTAAAATAAAATTTATTCCTGTGATGTAATGCTGCATTTTCAGCATGATCACTCCAGTCTTCAGTGTCACACGATCCTTCAGAAATCATTCTAATATGCTGATTTGATTATTATTATCAATGTTGAAAACAGTTGTGCTGCTTCATATTTTTGTGGAAACCATGAGTCTTCAGGATTCTTTGAATAGAAAGTTAAAAAGAACAGCATTTATTTGAAATGGAAATCTTTTGTAGCATTGTAAATGTCTTTGCTGTCATTTGTGATCAATATAATGCATCCTTGTTGAATAAAAGCATTCATTTTTCCCCAAACTTTTGATCAGAGCTTTCATGTTTAGGTTCTAACTGTGTTTGCTGTCAGTGTATTGTGTGAAAGGTCTACTGTAGGATAAGAGGCAGATGTGCTGTGTTGTACAGGTGATGGCTGTCGGCACTGGGAGCGTCACTGCGGAGCGATGGAGTCTCGTGCTCAGTGGGCCGCCAAACTGCTGCAGGAGTTTCAGAGGAGGATGGAGGATCTGGGCATCCCTGGACCTCACTCAGAGCCAAATGTGTCCGCTAAAGACTCTCCAGCCAAAAAAATCAAGGGTAAACGCTACCCGTCCCGAATCCAACAATAAATGTTGGTGTTACTGTGGATGATTCATCATCAGTTTTGTTTTAATTTGTCTTCAAAGTGTCGCAACTTCTTCCTTTTCTGCTAATGTTACCTCAGAGTTTTCTCTCAAGAGCTACAGTTCTTACAATTTCCTAGTCTAAACACTAAAATATATATATATATTCCTCAAAAAATGGATGTATTTGACATGAGCATGTCTGGTTTTGTTTGCTTTATTGTGCTAGTTTCTTAATATTGAATTATTTTATGTTACGCAGATGGCGAATCACTGTCCAATTTCAGTCCTGAACGGACTCCGACCTCTCGGCGGACTTCAGCAGCCGCCCCGTCCTCAGGAACCCCGCTGAAGAGACTTCGCTCCAGCTGTATGGTGATCCGTGTGGACGACCTGGACATCCATCAGGTCTGAGACATCTCTACACAAACATACTAAATCATTGAAACTCGCTTGAGAATGACAGCCTTTATATTCTTATATACAATGCAGATTAAAAGTCCATCTGTTGTAATTTAATGTATTTTAAAATTAATTTTAAGCAGTATTTTTCAAAGTATTTTTACCTTTATGTTTATTTCCAGGTTTAATTTAGTTTTTGAATCCCATATGTGGATAATGTGTAATTTGAACAACACTTTAGCCATCTACAGCAAACCTTTTATTGTAAAAATCTGTAATTATTTTCTTCTGTTGTGCATACACAGACTGCTAAAAGAGGAAGTACATGTTTTGTATTTGTTTTTGCTCTTTTACCACAAGCTTGTATACTCATGCTTTTAAAGTGATACAAGTCAGTTCCGTCCAAAATTAGACTTGCCTTTCAAATGAAATCTGCTTATGTCATCCCTTTTTCATCACAAGGATAAAGCAGCATGTGATGTGTTGCTGATGTTATGCTTTGGTTATGCTGTGGTTATCAAATTAAGAGCAGAAATGGGAAGTTCAAGGGCACGATGAACATTTTGATTAGTTTCATTGAGAGAAATTGGACACGTTACACTAATTCAGAAAATGTTTGTAAAGAATCTCTGATACATTCATGTGTAACGTTTTCTCGCGTTTACAGTTATCTCGGTAGCTCAAAAGAGACATAAGTGTGTACTCTTAAAGCTACAGTTCTCAAAGTTATCCAGTGTGATAAACAGAAAATATGGAAATAAAAGTCATAAATCTTACCCTCATGTATAAGAAATGATTTAACCGCTCACTTGTTCTGGCACAGACAACCCTGGATTCAAATGTTTGGGGTCAGTACTTAATAAATGTAGTTCTTTTGAACTTTCTACTCATCAAGCAGTCCTGAAAAATAGAAATATAAATCAGCACAACCGTATTCAACATTGATAATAAGAAATGTTTCTTGAGCAGCAAATTCATATTAGAATGATTTCTAAAGAAGGATCATGTGACACTGAAGACTGGAGAAATTATGCTGAAAATTCAGCTTTGCATCACAGGAATAAATTACATTTTAAAATATATTCAAATAGAAAACATTTATTTTAAATAGTAACAATATTTTAAATTTTTTTAATTGATAGTGTATCTGGCTATGAGTTCTGCTTTTTAAAATGATTAAAATTGAACTAAAGCCCAGAACACTCTGTAGGACAAAAGCTGGCCACCGTCTCATCTTTTACATAAGTCCCAGATCTTAGCCAACTTGTGCATTTGCCCGTCAATGACAGTCTTCTACAGATCAAGTTGAGAAGCTTAAGTCAAAAGATATATAAATAAAACGCATCCGTTATTAAAACCCCAATCTGTTGCTATAGGTGTCCACTGGAGGCCGTCACAGCAAGAGAACACAGTCTCTCCTCTCCTGCAACCGCAAATCCTTACATCTCCCAGACAGCACTCCTGCAATTCACCTTCAGTTCACTGAATACTACTTCCCTGATAACCCTGGACTTCCTGGTGTGTTAGCTATGATTTGTCATGTTCATTGATCACTATGTTTAATGCGTATCATTCATATTTAAAAACTCACATTCTTGCTGTGGGAAAGAGTTTCATTTATCTAAGTCTAATTTTTGTTTTCCTCCCACTGGCCCTTTCTCTCTCTAGTACCCTGCTCTAATCTTTATGCCCAGCTGAATGGTCTACAGCTGTATCTGGATGCTCCAAGTGTCTTGTGGGTGACTCTGTTCTCACGGGGTCTACACAAGACGCTAGATCAGGTCAAAGCCTTCTACCACCTCCAGGACAGCAGCAAGACGGACGAACACATCGATGTCCGCCTGGATGCAACACAGCTGAAGGTAAACCAGCAGATCTGATGTGCTTTGAAGGGAGGGTTTTGTAAAAGTAAATATAGATATAGAAGCTTTTGGTGCTTTTTTTCCTTTTCTTTATCATAGACATTCCTATTTTTCGTTGACCCTTAAAAAAGTTGGTTCATTAAAGGTGTCATATGATGTTGCTAAAAAGAACATTATTTTGTGTATTTGGTGTAATGAAATGTGTTTATGCAGTTTAAGGTTTAAAAAACACATTATTTGCCACATACTGTACATTATTGTTTCTCCTCTATGCCCTGCCTTTCTGAAACGCGTCGATTTTTACAAAGCTCATCGGTCTGAAAAGCGAGGTGTGCTCTGATTGGCCAGCTATCCAGTGTGTTGTGATTGGCCGAATACCTCAAGCATGTGACAGAAA
>NW_015537979.1:216466-218462 GCF_001515605.1 Sinocyclocheilus anshuiensis | reverse complement strand
ACAGCTTGTAACACTCCAAAGAGAAAGGAAAACTTGAAATCGCATCATACGACCCCTTTAACATGAAAGCCTCCATTCTAAAACAGACATCTTTGCTCTTTCGATAACGTGTTTTAGCTGAAACTTCTCTCTGTTCAGCTGATCATTCCTCTGGAATCCTCTATTCTGGATCACCCAGACCGTCCACAGTCATTGAGCATCAGTCTTCCTCAGATCGTCCTCAGCAACACGCGCCACGCTCCTCATGGTTCCCATTCGGACCTCAACAGCACCTACAGCAGCTTCTCTGCCCACCCTTTCTTCCATCCCATGGTGTGCCAACCTTTCCCTCGCGATCAGAGCGTCCTCCATCCCCTGCCGTCTGCATTCCTCCAACACTGTCTGGAAAACGAGTCCCTGTCATTAGCGCACAAACGCCCCTCTCGCTCTCAGGACGTCTGGTCTGTCAGTTTGTCCCGAGTGGCTCTTGACTTTGAAGGGGCTCGTCGAGGGCCCAGAGGGAAAGCTCTTCCCTTTGTGGAGCCCTTTGCCATGTCTTTGTGGATGTGCTGCCCTTCTGCCTTCAAAAAAGACTCTCATTGTTCGAGTATAGATGGCAATTCGAAAATACCCACCGGTTCTAGCAAACAATCCCTCCTAGATTCACCACAGGGTGTAAATGACGTCATATCTAATAAAGTTGACCAAACCAAGGGTCTAGTCAACTCTACCATGGCCTCCATCCATATCTTAGCCCAGTCCATCACTCCTGTCAAAATGTGGCTCAACCACTACCAGTTCGTAGCCCTTTTGCGGATGAAGGACTATCTTGCCCGACTAGCTGGAGATTTGACCAAGGACGTCCAGGGTTTGGGACAACCTGAACACAAACCGTCAGATCCCCCTTCGGTTTGTGTCTCAGTCCTGATGGAAGCGATAGAACTTGCTCTACTTCTTCCTCCTGCAACATGCGAGCCAGAAGAAGAAGCCCGTTCTCCTGAGGAAACGGACAGTCCCAGCTTGACCGACTCTGACCTCTCGCCATCCCACCACGCCGGTGAGCCTGGCCTGCTGGAGGACAGTGGGACAGGAGGGAATGAGGATCAAGAGGGTTCGGTAGAGGAGGCTTGCGAAGCTGTTGAAGAAGGAATGGATGAAACTCGGGCCTTTGTTACTTCCACGTCTCCTCCACTCTCTCCAGGGAATCCTGCATTACTGTCCCGTCATAGCTCCACTTTCAGCTTGGAGGGGGAGCTGTCCAATGCCCTGAATGCCACCAAATGTGTCACCAAAGATGCACTCAGCGTCTCCCTGGATCTCACCAAGGGTGCGCTGTCCATCACGAAAGATGCCTTCAGCATCCTGAGCCGAGGATCTGGCATGACTAAACTCTTCACTCCTCAAAACAAGTAAGACCTTTAGGCCATCTGCGTTGTTTTGGTCTTGATTTTAGGATTGCATTGATATGGAAAATCTGGTATTTCTTATAGTGGCTGAAACGGATAATTTTACTGTTCACATTTTATCTCTTTCAGCTGCTAATTAAAAAAAAACTATTCTATCACTTGGCTATTGTTGACTCCATCCTAGAAATTATCGCCTGATCAGAGCCGGTTAATTTGTGGTGTTAAAGGGATAGTTCACCCAAAAATGAGTCATTATTTACTCACCTTTGTGTCGTTCCAACTCAATGACTTTCCATGGAACACAAAAGGAGCTGTTATGCAGCCGCAGTCACCATGTTTTTTTCTCATGCAGTGAAAGTACATGAGTGTCATTCTGCCTAACATCTGCTTTTGCGTCACATGGAAAAAAAGTATTTTTAAGTGATCTCTTTAACTAGAGCTCGTGTTTATAATCATCAAATCTGTTCCTCAAGATATTATAGAAGAGTACCTTACGGAGAAAACGATCAAAGAACTGACCGTAACACTCCCTGGTCCTCCTCCTCCACCTGTGGACCAGGACATCCAGCCAGTTGATCCACCGTCTAGAGGCAGGGGAAGCACACCCGGGG
>NW_015537979.1:212099-215916 GCF_001515605.1 Sinocyclocheilus anshuiensis | reverse complement strand
AAAAAACATACACAAACAAAACCAAATTAAACCCTGCGGCTCGTGACGATACATTGATGTTTAAAGACACGAAACGATCGGTCTTTGCGAGAAACTGAACAGTATTTATATCGTTTTTTACCTCTGATTCACCGCAATGTCCAAACTGTCCTGAGCGTGTTCTCAACAGCCGAAGAAGAAGACGCCTCACGCGCCAGCTGTTGAGAACACGACGGTTCGGACATTGCGGTGAATCAGATGTAAAAAACGATATAAATACTGTTCAGTTTCTTGCACAGACCGATCGTTTCGTGTCTTTACACATCAATGTATCATCACGAGCCGCAGGGTTTAATTTGGTTTTGTTTGAGTATGTTTTTTTTGACTCTCAAAGCCGTGATTTCCATTCACTTCCATTATATGACTGACAGACTGCAACGGTTTGAGTTAAAAATCTTCGTTTGTGTTCTGCTGAAGAACCCAAGTCACCTACATCTTGGATGCCCTGGGGGTAAGCAGATAAACATCACATTTTCATTTTTGGGTGAACTATCCCTTTAAGCTTGAAACAATGTATTTTTTTGAGCTCACATGCAGTGCACACAGTACATAATTGAAAAGAGCTGATACTGCTTGTGGCTATTCTAGTGAATGTCTGTATTTGGTTTAAGGAAGAACATTGGACTGTATTTAAAGCAGTTTAAGCATAGTTACAGACAGTAAATTTGCACATTGTTGGTACGACGGCCTGTAGTCTTAAAGGGATAGTTCACACAAAAATGAAAATGCTTTTATCATTTACTCACTCTCATGTTGTTATGAATCCATACAACTTTAATTCATCTTCAAAACACAAATGAATATATATTTTTAATGAAAGCTGAGATATTTCTGTCCCTCTGTTGACCACAACTTTGACGATTCAATAAGTTCATAAAGACATCATAAAAGTAATCTATATGAATCAAGCAGTTTAATCAAAGTCTTCTGAAGAGACTTGATCATTTTATGTGATAGACAGATGTGATTCTTTTTTTTAAGCAAATAAACATTGATCAACAGAAATATTTAGAGCACATAAAATAAAGTAAACTTCACCGTACTTGCTTGATACACAGTAACCAATGAGGTTTGTTCTTGCGTGTGAGGCTACTACCATTGAGCTTCTCTTTACCATATTTGATGTGCTCTATGTATGTACGTTGATATATGCAATGTTACACGTAAATAAAAGCCTAAATTAAATTATTTGCAGATTAATCCACTCGATTCATATGGATTACTTTAGGTCTTTATTAACTTTTTAAAACCTCAAAGTTCTGGTGGAATGGACTTTCAATGGAGGGACAGAAAACACTCAGGTTTCACTGAAAATATATTCATTTGTGTTTGGAAAGTGAATGAAAGATGTATGGGTTTGGAATGTAATTAATGACAATTTTAATTAGCTATCCCTTTATTATGTTTAATTAGTTATGCTCAGCACTTTCCGTCAGTGCGGTTAATAGCACATAATTCAACTCAAGTATCATGTTGAAATGACTTCTGTAGGGAGCTAAGTGCACATCCAGAAGAGTCCAGTCCCTCCATAATGGGAAACATGAAACAGTCGCCTTCCCAAAATTCCTGTGACAGTGCCATTTTAGAGGGTAGTCTGGCGGACAATGGCTTGTCCATTGATAGTGACATCAGTGAAAACTTTGTCATCCTCATGGACTCAGGTACAGCAACACTCAATGCACTTTTATTTTAAAAACTAGAACCAGAACTGTCAGTATCTTGAAGTCATGTGTGTTTGTGTTGTTGTGATTCAGAGTCTGGTGTGGAGTCGTTGCGTCCTAATGGTACGGGTGTCTCAGGCAGCTGTGTTAGTCCAGCTCCAGGAACAGAAGGGTCGTCAGCAGACCTCAGCAGCTCTCTGTCCCAGAGCACGGAAGACATTGCCCAAGATATGGTGAGTTTTATCTAGCGCACTGTAGCGCATATAGATGGCTAAACACCTGCCACTTTTTCTCTGCATGGAAGAACTTCAGAAAATGCATCATAAAACTGATAATCATTTGCTCACTATCATGTGCTTATAAAATCCATATGGCAAAGAAAGCATAACGTGACCATGAGTTTATATCACATTTGCCCATATTCAAACAGTAAACATGTTTTAACATTGGCTTTAATGCCTGTGAGGCAAGTACTTTAGTGATTGCCGAGGGGAAGTTTAGTAATCAATCAGTGCTCAGGATTGATCAGTAGCATTTACTGTGATCTTAGTTGGTTGTGTGATTTTTAATGAACGCTCTGATTTTATTTCAGGTGTCTGTGTTAGTTCTGTGTCTGAGGCGAATAGGGTGCCTGACGGAGAAGTGTGGTGAAGATATCGTGGTGGCGCTGGAAGCCCAAGAGCTTGTGCCTAAACAACATAGCAACCATAAAGTCATAGACCTGCTGGCGGGACTGGCACTGACTGAGGGTTAGGATGCTAAATGTGTCCATAAATGTGAATGCCAAAATAATAATTTGGCCACTTTTTTTGACCGCTTTGTTTAAATTAACTTTAGGCACAACACTGTTTACATGAATCTCCTGCCCAAACATCCCCAAGATTCCAATAGTGATCGCTTTCACTGTCAGCACCAGTTCGAATGACCTTGTGCTAATTCAGTTTCTCAGAAGTCGACAAACGTACATGCGAGTCTGTTGGACACATCTGTTTCATAAGATCACACATCATTAAAGGAATAGTTCACCATTACATTACTTGTTCACCAGTGGATCCTCTGCAGTGAATGGGTGCCGTCAGAATGAGAGTCCAAACAGCTGAATGGTGTTTTATATAATATATAATATTTTCATAACATGAGCCGCTTAAAATTATGAAAATTATCAACATTTTATTCAAAATGGTAAGCAAGCACTGCTTTATGTTTTGTATGTCTGCGTATATCTGCTTGTATATTGTTTCTGTTTCTCCTTTTGAATGATGAATCTATACTATTGATAGCTGCTGATATAGACAGTTAACTCCTCTCATGCAGGCACAAAAGGCACGTGCTAGTTTGCAATCAGCTGTAGTCTGTGTTCAAGCGCAGCGTTTTGGTCCAGACACAGTTGATACGAGGCAACAACATTGGCTTTTGTCGTCACTAATTTTTTGAAGTTGGCTTGGTGTGTCCTGGCATTGATAAAAACTTCAAAATAATTCACAAGTAATCCACACGACTCCAATCCATCAATTAACATCTTGTGAAGCGAAAAGATGTGTTTGATAGAAACAAATCCATCAAGTCGTTTTTAAATTCAAATCGTTGCTTCTGGCTAAAATACGAGTCCTCAATTCATAATTTTGCCTTTTCTGGTGAAAATGTCATCTCGTCTGAGTGAAATCAAGCACCGTTTACAAACGAAAACAGTCCAAAACAGTTCCAAACAAATATGTGAGTGGATTTTAATGTAAAAGTACAAGAGGGGATGGACTTTTTCACTGGAGGAAGCGTTATTATGGATTATGGACTCATATTTTGGCCAGAAGCGACGGTTTAGAGTTAAAACACCTTTAAGGGTTAGTTCACCCAAAAATGAAAATTAGGCTGCGTTTTACTCACCCCCGAGGCATCCTAGGTGTATATGACTTTCTTCTTTCAGACGAATCCAGTCGGAGTTATATTAAAAATTGTCTTTGATCTTTTAAGCTGTTTAATGCCACTCAGCGGGTGTTGCATTGCTTCAGTCCAAAAGAAGTTAAATAAAAAGCGCCCATCCATTAAAAAAAGTGTCTCACATGGCTCCGGGGGGTGAACAAAGGCCTTCTGTAGCGAATCGATGCGTTTTTGTAAGAAAA
>NW_015537979.1:209182-211850 GCF_001515605.1 Sinocyclocheilus anshuiensis | reverse complement strand
TATTTTTCTTACAAAAACGCATCGATTCGCTACAGGAGGCCTTTTTTTTTTTTTATGGAGGGGCGCTTTTTATTTAACTTCTTTTGGACTGAAGCACTGCAACACCCGCTGAGTGCCATTAAACAGCTTGAAAGATCAAAGACAATTTTTAATATAACTCCGACTGGATTCGTCTGAAAGAAGAAAGTCATATACACCTAGGATGCCTCGAGGGTGAATAAAACGCAGCCTAATTTTCATTTTTGGGTGAACGAACCCTTTAATGATGGATTTGTTTCTTTTAAACATGCAGCTTTTTTCTTCGCAAGATGTTAACTGATGGACTGGAGTGGTGTGGATTACTTGTGGATTACTGTGATGTTTTTATCAGCTGTTTGGACTCTCATTCTGACGGCACCCGTTCACTGCAGAGGAGCCATTGGTGAGCAAGTGATGTAATGCTACATTTCTCCAAATCTGATCTGATTAAGAAACAAACTCATTTACATCTTGAATGGCCTGAGGGTGAGTACATTTTAAGCAGGTTTTTTTTTTTCCTTTAAGAAAAACGATCCCTGTGTGCAAACACATTGCCCATGCTACTGAACACTGGGGAAATTGGATATTGGTGTTTAGGGTTTGATCAGGTGATACTCCCATAGTATTCAAGGTATGTCCCTCTTCACTCCCTGGATATGAAGTCAGGAGCTTGTGCATCTCCAACCACTAATTATTCACGACTCACAGGATGCAGTCTGCTCCTTCAACCATATGTTAATCTGTCTGAGCAACCACCCCTTATAATTACCTCTCTCGCGTGCTTCTTTTCTATGGTAACTGATTTTCAGTCTGCTGTTAACACCATGTGTGTGCAGATACATGCAGTATGGCACTTATTTAAGATTTACCAAACATATGCACTCCACAGCTGGTTCTTCCTCTCCAAGTGCTCCTCTGTCTCCCGGGCCCCGGTCTCTCTCCTGTCCCCCAGCAGCGGCCCTCAGGTTGGAGATGGGACCACGTGCGGGCAGACACTCTCCTCTGTCTGAGAGCGTGGGCTTCATGGATATGTGCCTGACAGGGTGCAAAGCAGAGCTCCTGGCTTCTACCTTAAACATGCTGGGACCCTTCCTGGAGGATGAGCTCAGCGCAGACCCCCAGCCAATGAGACTGTGGTTACGGGACACTGCTATTACACTAAAGGTGAGAATGAGGGTCAAATGATGCCCACACTCTCTCATCCTAATCAGAGCTAATGGAAGACTAGTCATTCCCTTTGATAGATTATCAGTTATGTGCTTAGTGACAGTGACAGTGAAATGCTTTAATGCTACAACATTTTGCAAAGTAAGACAAGACAAAGGCAGTGAAAAATGTTTTCTGCTCACTGTTTTCTCTGTTTCTGACAGGATGATGGTCCTCGTGTCTACCCGACCGCTCCTCGGCCAGTTCCTGTGCTCTTCTCTCTGGACGGCATTGTTTTGGAGCGTATGGATGATGGAATCCTCAGCTTGAGACGTGAGTCGTTGGGGTTTGAGTTACAGCAGCTGCTCAGATTACAGGATATCTGTGCTGTCACCTGTTAAACTAACGTTTGCTTCCTCTGTTTCACTTTTACGCACGCAGCTGCGCAGAGCCAGTCAGGGATTGAGTCAGAAGGGGACAAAGATAGAGCTGGCCAATCCTGCTCTAGAGCTGAGGAGAAGAACAATGTATGATATATTAGAAAATTATCATACACAATGCAATGTTGCATTATTTAATGTGTTTAGCCTATTTCAGTTTGGTTTTAGATGTTAAATGAAACATCTGCCTCTATTGTATTTTTCAAATCCCATTTTCACTCACATTTAATGTGAACATGGCATTTCAAGATGCCTGATGTCATAGAAAAATGAAAGAATGAATGACTTCTGACGTTGTTGACATTAAACCTAGTGTGACGCATCTTGACACACCATATTTTAATTATACACAAGCGCGAATGAGCTTTGTATGGTAGCCCATTTTCGCCACATAAGAAAAAAAATTATGCTTTGGTAAATCATAATTATGACACAAGTCAAAATTCAGAGATGGAACTTGAAATTTAAATAAAAATAAATATAGAAGTGGATTATTAATTATGAGATACTAGTCGAAATTGAGATAAAAAGACAAGATAATTATGACAAAATAAAATTGAAATTTTTGTTATTATGTTTGACTTTTTAGCTCATAATTTCACCTCTTTGTAATATCAACTATCATAATTGACTTAAGTCATTTTCAACTTTTTTGGCATAATTATGTTTGTCATTAATTTCGACTTGTGTCATTGTTTTTGTCAATTTCAGCATGTCATAATTATGACATCTCATAATGTTGACCTCTTGTCATTTCTCTTTTTACTTTTTCTCATAATTATGACTTGATATCTCCGTTTCGAACTTTTATCTCATAATTGACTTAGTAGCTCATAATTTAAAATGTTCATAGTTGTGCTTTTTATGCCATAATTATGTGGCCTTTTTATGTGGCCAAAATGGGCTTCCATAAGTTTTTAGGGCATTTTGTGTGTGTCTGTGTGTCTGTGTCTGTGTCTGTGTGTAGTAATCATCCTACTACTTGTCCGCTTGATCCTATTCCATCTCATCTCCTTCAAGCCATTTCTCCTGCCGTTGTACCTGCACTCACACACATACACACA